>NW_024404449.1:300000-465408 GCF_905171775.1 Rana temporaria
ATAACGAGCCAGGAGCACTTCTTTAACCCGAGCGTAGCTATGGATATCCTGATCTGGCACGGTCCGGAAAGCATCAGAAGCTTTGCCTGACAGTTTGCCTGACAATATTGCAACCCACTCTCTTCTAGCTATTCGGTGCAGGTTACATTGTCGCTCAAAATCCGCCAGGTAGTTATCAATCTCACAGTCCTTTTCATCAAAAGCTTTAAAAGCGCTAAACGGAATCTTCCTTGCGTCTGCTGTGCTGTACTCACTGTTTGGAGAATGTGCAGCTGCTTGTTGGACTGCTGCCAGTTTTAACTGTAGCTCTGCATCTCTTATTTGTTTATCCTCCTTCGCTAACAGGTCCATCACTTTCAGCACCACATCCGGCGTTGGGTTCGGGCCGAACCACGCTAGCTTCTCTCTCATTAGCTTGTTGGCTGGTGATTCCTCCTCCTGAATCACTGGTGTCTCCATCTCTTGTACTGCTGGCGTTGCTGCAATCACGTTCTCCTGGTCTAGCTCCATTAATTCTGCTATGATGACCCGCTTGGTTTTGTTGCTAGCAATCCTTCCACGAACTTCCAGTAGTTCTTTTAAGCAGGGTGTAGCAGCCTTCCATTCACTGTTCCCAGTGTCTGCTTGGAGTCCTGGTGTAAGGGAGAGTAGAAGGGAAGATCCCGCTGCTGCCAACCAATTGTGACGGTATCGGTATGATATCCCCGTCAAGCATTCCCTCCTCTCCATACAAGAACATCACAGGATCCTCCACACATGAGTCAAGAATGAATGCTGGAACCAAGACTGATTTATTGGCAGCTTGCTGCTGGTTATAAATACAGTTTTACAAGCTAAATCCTTAATCAAGGAACAATGGGAGCTCCACCCCCTTTTCACCCACTCTGGAGTTTCTCATACAGAATATAGCCAGACAATTCGAAGCCGACCTGAGACACATTTTCTTTAAATAATGACATCAGGGAAGTTAATTACAAGGTGTACAGAACACATTAGCTGGGCAGCCTGGCACCGCATAATGAAGCAATCAGAATACATAACATGAGTCACCTCTAATCACAGTAACAGGATTAACATCCCTTTGAAATAAGGAGCTAGCTGCAGACGGGTCATTAACATGTCAATAGCTTGTAACACATGAATCCATTTTACCTCTAACCCACAATTTAACCAAGCAGGGAGATTTACACTGACATATCCTTCACACACACCATCAGACCAAATTTCCCGCGGACAACGAATGCGGTGACGTGGCCGCGCCGATGATGCGGCAACGTGCGCGACCCTGGAAGGTCAATGCTTCCATGCATGCTTCCATCACTGCGAGGGCTTTCGGCCGAGCGGACATGTCCGGTGAGTCATACAGAAGACCGAACATGTCCGACGGACAGGCTTCCAGCGGACATGTTTCTTAGCATGCTAAGAAACATTTGTCCGCTGGAAACCTGTCCGATCCGCTGGAAAATTGTCCGGTCGGCCGTACACACGACCGAACATGTCCGCGGAAACTGGTCTGACGGACCAGTTTCAGCAGACATGTTCGGTCGTGTGTACGAGGCCCGACATGGAGGACTTCTCACAGCAGTATGACAACCCCACAGCTTCTGATAGAGGTAAGAGAGCTGTAGAATCACCTGCACACTCTCCACAGAAACTTCCCTCAGCTAAGAAGTATCAATGGGAAGACATCCCTGAGTCAGCAGCAGACACTCCAGCAGAGCACACAGCACCCCAGCTGCCTTCCCTGCTTAAAAGGGGTGTTCCGGGCAAAAATAATTAAAAGCCAGCAGCTACACATACATTCCTGAAAGTGGGAAAGGATACCTGTCTTTGACAGGTATCCTGTCCCCCCTCCCCCCGAAAGGTGCCAATTGTGACACCGGAGGGGGGAGGAATCCGATGAGCGGAAGTTCCACTTTAGGGTGGAGCTTCCCTTTAAGATGCCCCTGCCTCAGAAATCACCATTACAGCTATGTTATTATCCCTCCAGGCTGGTCTGCATTATAAGCTACGCTCCTCAGTGTCCCACCTTACTCACAGAATAGATGGCATTGAAGACCGCACAGATCACCTAGAATCAGTTAGGAGTGATCATAAAAAGCACATGGATGAAATGGTGGATGCTCATGAGGAACAGACGGACATGAACTACAAATTGAAAGTTGCAGATTTAGAGGATCGCTCCCGCCGCAATAATTTAAAAATAAGAGGGATCCCTGAAGCTGTTAAACCACAAGAGCTCATATCTTCCTTGCAGCAGCTTTTCCTAAAGCTTATCCCAGATCTCACACCTAGAGATTTACTAATATAGAGCACACAGGATCACCAAACCAACACATCTGCCTGAAACAGTCCCTAGAGACGTGCCAACGAGGATCCATTTTTATCATATCAAAGAACGCCTACTCAGAGCGAGCAGATCCTCCTGCGCACTCTCCCCTCCACACACGGGGATAGCCCTGTACCAGGACCTGTCTACAGCAACCTCAAAATTGAGAAAAGGATATACCCCCATCACTGCGATTTTGAGTGACCACAATAAAGTTTGCCGCTGGGACTTCCCCACCAAATTTCTGGTCACATATCAGAGCCAACAAATCACCATCACAGCCCCTAAAGATGGCTACAAGATGCTCCATAACTGGGGCCGAACAACTTCATCATCTACAAGTCACCCAAGTAACAACACAATCCGTAGATCCTGAGAAATATGCTGCATAGCCATCTAAAACCTACCTGATTCTCTCATGATCACAAAGTCTACCTACCCCCCCCTCAGACAAGATGTCTAGTTCCTCATTACCCACTTGATCTGAGGCCCAGAATGTTATAAATTGTTCATCTGTTTAATCTTTTTCTGGTTATCACACACCCTGGCAAGAAGTATGATACGCACACAGCCTACATTCACTGCAATTGTTTCTATAATTTTTTTGTGTTTATTACTTTATTATTAAGTGTTTGTTTAATCATAACCTACTGCTTATGATAATACTAACCTGAGTCCAGGTACTGTTCCTTACCCTCCCATGCACCTACAACTCAGTGGTACTTTTACCTGTCAATATGTCCATCTGTATTACCACTATCAATGCAAATGGCCTTAATAGCCCCTACAAAAGGTCTAGAATGTGGCGAGAAGCCATCACTCAAAAAACAGACATACTTTGAGTTCAAGAAACGCACTTTATGCAAAAAAAGCTCCCTCATGTCAACACCACCTCTACCCCCCCATACTTACTTTGCACATGCTACCAAAAAAACTAGGGGTGTCATGATTGCAATACATAAATCCCTAGCTTTCAAGCACCGTCACCTGGAGGCTGATCCCTATGGCAGATACCTAATCCTAGATGCCCTCTTTGACAATATACCATATGTTATAGACAACATATATGCTTCTACTTCTCATCAAAAACAATAATGAATAATCCCATTACCTCATTATCTCATTACCCAAAGGAATGCATAATTTTATGCAGAGATTTTAATGACAGGATTGATACCACTCTTGACTCCTCTAACCAGTACAGACAAAGATCCACGGCCCTTTCCACACTCAGGCCCCGTACACACGACAGAGTTTCTCGGCAGAATTCACAGAGAAACTCGGTCAAAACCCGGATTCTGCCGAGAAACTCTGTCGTCTGTACAGTTTTGGCTCGATGGAGCCGCCGAGGAGCTCGTCGAGAAAATAGAGAACATGTTCTCTATTTTCTCGTTGTTCTATGGGAGAAGGCGGCCCGCCGAGCTCCTCGGCGGCTTCATCCCAGAACTCGACGAGGAACTCGACGTGCTTGGCACGTCGAGTTCCTCGGCCGTGTGTACGGGGCCTCACACAACTGGAAGATCTTTATGATTCCTGGCGGTGTTTACATGGAACAGAGAGGGACTATACCTTCTACTCTGCCGCACAAAATTCATACTCCAGAATTGACCTTTTCCTGCAAACCATATCCCATGCAAAAATAGGCTTAATTACATGGCAAGACCACGCACCGGTTACAATGAACTTTTCGATCAATCGGTCCAATAAACTGTCCACCATCTGGTGCATGAAAACCTCCCTTTTATCCCAACCTCAGTGTCAGGAAAAGATCAAGCAGGAGTTGGAGACCTACTTTGTGTGCAAAATGAACTCTGTATCAATGTACTGCTTTGGAACTCCCATAAAGCCTTTATGAGAGGTGTTTTCATTAAGCTTGGGGCCCAAGAGAAACGTATGCGAAACAAGAAATACAATATAGTTCTTGATCAGGTACACAAATTAGAAAAGACAAACAAATCCTCCCCTAATGATGCAGATACCACCTGCTTAAGTACACTCAGAGAGGAGTTTTGCCTCCTTTGATAACCACATCAAACGACAAAGTCACATGATATCAGGGGTTGTCAAATTTGCTTGGAATCTAGGAGCCAGCTAAAAAAGTTAGGAGCCAGAAAACGCACCCCGTCCCGACGAGCTTGCGCGCAGAAGCGAACACATACGTGAGCAGCGCCCGCATATGTAAATGGTGTTCAAACCACACATGTGAGGTATCGCCGCGATTGGTAGAGCGAGAGCAATAATTCTAACCCTAGACCTCCTCTGTAACTCAAAACATGCAACCTGTAGATTTTTTTAAATGTCGCCTATGGAGATTTTAAAGGGTAAAAGTTTGTCGGCATTCCACGACCGGGACGTAATTTTGAAGCGTGACATGTTGGGTATGAATTTACTCGGCGTAACATTATCTTTCATAATATTAAAAAAAATGGGGATAACTTTACTGTTGTCTTATTTTTTAATTAAAAAAAGTGTAATTTTTTCCCAAAAAAGTGCGCTTGTAAGACCGCTGCGCAAATACGGCGTGACAGAAAGTATTGCAACGATCGCCATTTGGATATTGCATTTTTTTTAACAATAGTACCTTTTTTACAGTACAAGTGGCTCAGGGTGTCACGTCCTCTTTTTCTGTGAGCACCCCCATTGACTTCTAGGACCTGTGTGTGTCCCAGAAGACAAGCTGGCCATTCATAATGTGCCACGAGACTCGGGCATGCACAGTCAGAAACCGGCCGTGAAGCTGCAAGGCTCCACTATCAGTTTCCCTTAGTTGGAATGGCGGTGCCTGCACCTGATCCAATGGATGGATTGGCCTCTGGGGGCCGACATTGTAGGCTCCCTGGACAGGTAAGTGTCCTTATTAAAAGTCAGCAGCTCCAGTGTTTGTAGCTGTCGACTTTAAAAAAAAATTGTGACTGGAACACCGATTTAAGAAACTACAGGATATCGGCACCTCCCTCCGAACCACCCGGGCTTCCTGGGCTGGGAAGATGGCACCATCCAAAATGTTCTTCTTGCCTCACATGCTATATATGATCCAAACTCTCCCAGTACCACTACTCTCTTCTCAACTGGATGCGCTACAACGCACCATCAACAACTATATCTGGGATGGCAAACACCCCAGAGTTAGACACTCCACCATGTGCACTGCAGCGGCCAAAGCAGGAATGGGAGCTCCTAACCTCAAGAACTACTACAAAGCAGTTCTTCTAAACCAACCCAACATTGGTGGTCACAATCATCTTGCCCTCTATGGGCGCAAATAGAAGAGTACCCCCACCAAATCTCTGCTAGCAGCCATATGGCTATAACATCGACTAACGCCATCTTTCTTAAGCACAGTAAATGCAACCCTCAAAGTCTGGAGTTCTATTAATCGCCAAAATAACGGTCTCTCGGAAAAAGCAATGGAATCTCTCCCTCTGGCTGCGCTGGAAATAATATGGTCTGATGTGTCCCTAGCCTCCTGGATAACAGCGGGCATTACCACAATTGGAAACATTCTACATGAAGGGAAGCTTCCAACACCTACATGAAGATTACAACATTCCCAATAAGGACTTCTTCAAGTACCTAAGAGTGCGACATGCTCTGTCCTCTCTCACAAAATAAGATCAACCCATCATGATGGGTCCATGGTACGTGTCTGGTGGTCCTGCCCTCTGCTCCTTCCCTTCTGGCAATCTGTTCAAACACTCATCACCAACATCACCGGCAACTCTACAAAAATCACACCCAACTGGCATTGCTAGGCTTGGGAATGGGAACATGGGATTCTTCTCATCATGTCATCCTTACTCACATCCTAATTGCAGCTAGACTTTCCATAACAAGGAACTGGAATATCATATCGCCACCTTCTTCTCAACTAGTCTCCCAACTCCTTAATCTACATCTACAGATGGAACTTATGTTTCCCATAGCAAACCTGACCCTACCTGAATTCCAGAGTGAATGGGCCCCATGGCTCAATTACTTCAATATTAACACCACCGCCTTACTTTGTTGATTACACAGTACTGCTCTATGTTGTACCTGACGATGTCTATCCTATTTGCTGAACACAACCCTCTCTCTCTGCCGAATTCCTTAAGTATAAAGTTGTCCACTACCTCATCATAACACAGCACCCCCCCCCCCCCCCCCATTTACCTGGATCTGAAATCTGTACTCCATAACATATTGTCATAAGAATTCTGCTTTGATATATTTGTATTCACAAACGTTTTCTTGATTGTCATATTGTATCATCTATGCCTTACGATGCACTCATAAGTGAAAGTTTGCAATACTTTAATAAAAAAACATGCTGTGTATAAATTCAGAACTACCAATAATTGTCACTCATCTACCTGATGATGGTGGGGGATGGTGTGACCTTCCTGTGTGGAATCCCGGGAATACAGAGGACGGGGACATCTCTCTGGTGGGTTTCTGTAGCTGGATGACTCCACCATGGTGTCCTGGTACAGATCTTTGTGTTCTTTTACAAACTCTGACTCCTCCATCACCCCATCCTCATCATCCTCCTCTTTTATCTCTTCTTTAACCTCAACTTTAGGATCTCTCAGGTTTCCACTCTGAATATAGAATAAAAATGACATCAATGGTAACAATGCAGATAATGTACAGATCCTAATGATACTATCAGTGATTGTTCCTCATCTACCTGATGATGGTGGGAGATGGTGTGACCTTCCTGTGTGGAATCCCGGGAATACAGAGGACGGGGACATCTCTCTGGTGGGTTCCCATTACTGGATCCATCTGTAGGAAACACACACACTGACTGAATCCATTGTTTCTATGTGTTTATCAGATGATGGGGGATCTAGGTGGAGCCTCCGTACTGCTCTCTCCTTTACAATAAAGTCTCCTCTTACCCGGTGATGTGAGGGGCGGCTGATTGTCCATCATGACGTCCTTGTAGAGATCCTTGTGTCCTTCTAAATACTCCCACTCCTCCATGGAGAAATAGACAGTGACATCCTGACACCTTATAGGAACCTGACACACACAATGATACAGTCACCATCCAGACACACCCCTTGTCTGTTACTGGATAATGTCCCAGAATTCCCGGCACCGCTCACCTCTCCTCCATCATCTCTCTGGTGACTTCTAGGATCTTCTTTGTATTTCTCTATTCTATCAGGGAGGGAGGTGGAGGCAATGTGATGGTCATATGATCTCCAGTAAATGTGTATATAGACTGCGCTGCCAAAAATATAAATAAAGATTATTAAACAGTTTGCCACATGTAAAGAATAAAGAAATGAATGACACCAGAAAACACAACTAATAGGGGTGCAACGGATCAAAAAACTCACGGTTCGGATCGTTCCTCGGATCAGGAGTCACGGATCGGATCATTTTTCGGATCAGCAAAAAAAAAATTGCAGCCTCACTGTGCCTCAAATTGCCGCCTCACTGTGCCCCAAATTGCCGCCTCCCTGTGCCTCAAATTGCCGCCTCCCTGTGCCTCAAATTGCCACCTCACTGTGCCTCAAATTGCCGCCTCACTGTGCCCCAAATTGCCGCCTCACTGTGCCCCAAATTGCCGCCTCACTGTGCCCCAAATTGCCGCCTCACTGTGCCCCAAATTGCCGCCTCGCCAGGGTGGAAGAAGTGAGAGGGCAGCCAGCAGGGCTGGATTTCCTTTCCCTGCCACCCCAAGGCCAGGTTTTGCAATGCACCCCCTCCCCACCAACCTAACCACCCCCCCGGAGAATAGCAGTTGGATGGCAGGGGCGGCATGGTTAGTTCAAATATTTTTTGTTTCTTCTTTTTTTTTATTACATTATCATTTTTTTTTTGTAGCTTGTCGTTTTTACTTTTTTAATTTTTGTATAATTTTCTTATTTTTAATATTATTTTTCTTCTTCTTTACTTTTTAATTACTTATTTTTTTATTAATTGAATTATTGTTTCTTCTTTTTTTTTTACATTTAACTTTATTGCTATCACACAAGAGAAAACAATTCTCTGTGTCATAGCAATTGAAGGTGACAGGTTCTCTTTGTTAACCCTGTCAGCTCCAAAAACAGTCCTCACAGTTGAGATAAGAAGAGCACAGCTCACCCATCTCACTGTGTGCTATTTGCAGCAAGGACAGGAGACTCGTCAGCTGGGGGAGGAGGAACGAACGGACGGAAGGCAGCTGGGGGGGGAACGGACGGACGGACAACAGCTGGAGAAGGGGGGGAACGGACGGACGGCAGCTGGAGGGGGGGAACGGACGGCAGCTGGAGGGGGGGAACGGACGGACGGCAGCTGGAGGGGGGGGGGGGTTATCAGAGCCAGCAGGGAGAAGTGTGGGGGGAACGGATGGCAGGCAGCAGCACATTGTCTCTGCTAGAAACCAACTGAACTCACCGCCGTCTCCACTCCTGCTCGTACACAGCCCCACCTCCTCCTAAGCCCACGCTGTAATAGACAAAACACATCAGCGCATTGGACACGCATTCTGTCTATCACAGCGTGGTTAGGAGCAGGCAGGGCTGTGTGCAAACAGCGGAGACAATTTCAATGTGTTTTTTTACCGCTTTGCTCTGCAGTCCCGCGGCACGCCACGGATCACGTGTGTGCCGATCCGAAGTCATTGATCCGTGCGGATCACGGATCAATGACGATCCGTTACACCCCTAACAACTAATGTCCAATGTATCAAAAAGTCCCCTTCAAATATTAGTTGCTTGAAAAACAAGAGGTAGGTGATCAGGTGCTGTGCCATTAGTGACAGATAAACACGTGACCACTTCCAGGGGACCCCACATGGATGACACTCACCACAATGGATGGATCTTCTATTACTAGATAGGTCTCACTGTGCATTTTTTGGTTGGACCCGCTGTGTATCTTGTCACCAACCTGACCATTCACATGTACCTGGATGTGATTTCTTCCAATGATATACACTGCCACTCCCCTGCTAATAAAAGTGGTATAATCTGTTTAGTATAGATGAGCGGTCTCCAAACTGTGGCCCGGGGGCTGCATGCGGCCCTTTGCTTGCCTTTATCTGGCCCTTGTGGCACTATTCCATTCACTGACACTAACAATAGGGGAATTATTTATCCCACTGACACCAACAATAGGGCACCATTCCTTCTATTGATATCAACAATGGGGCACTATTCATTTCATTGATATGAACAATGGGGTACAATTCCTTCCGCTGACACCAATGATGGGGCATTGTTCACTTCCACTGGACATTTTCTACTCTCACTGGCCCCTCTAAAGTCTAAACTGGCCCTTTGTTTATAAAGTTTGGAGACCCCTGATATAGACTGATGAGGTGAGAAGGTGATTGGTGGGAAAGGTGACACATCTCCAAAATGGAGAGTGATCCGGCCCTGTAAGTGGGGAAATGTTCTGCCCCTGAAGGGGTTAATCTAGGTCTCCACACTATATATGTGTGTATCATCATCTGCTGGAGATAAAAGACGTCACAGTGACTATGGAGGAAGAGGACGGACATGACGGGGTTACTGGGTGTAAATAGAAAATAAGATCTTATTACCTCCTTTACTGCCTCTTCCAGCAATGTCTTCTCTCTACTTCCTCCTGACTCACCTCTCACCCGGAACTTCCTGTCATGTATCTGACATCACTTCCTGTCTGTCTTCCTGATAGAAGTGAGATCACCATCTTGTGGAGCTCAGAGGAACTGCAGTCCTGAGAAATATATTGAAGTGGCCTTGTGCTGTGTGTGTATGTACTGTATATCCTTATAGATGGGTCATCTCCACTCCCACCAAGGGGGATAGAAATATATTACTGACTAGTCCAGCCTTTATCAGCCAGGGTTCCCCCAAAGGATTTTTGGGATTCCCTGTGAATTGATACATTTCTGTCTTTCAGTAACAACAATTTCATGATAATGTAAAAATGTCCTTCTTTCACTGATCACTGATATGAGGGGATCCTTCTCCCATCGGTCACCAATAAGGGACCAATAAACAGATCACTTGTTTGGTTGTGTTTGGGTTTGGAGTGAATTTGCCCTGTTTGGGGTGAGATAACGGCTGCACTGATTGGGTATTCAGCCAAGATGAACCTTCAGTTGCAGTATGACTACCAATGCTAAATGTGGCAGCTTCCCACCTCAGTGAGAGCAGATTTTAGTATTTCCTTTTAATAAAAAGTGTTACATGATGTGGGGTTCCCCTTTCTCTCCTCCCTGAGTGTGTATGAAGAGGCGGAGCTCTGAGTGTGTATGAAGAGGCGGAGCTCCTGAGTGTGTATGAAGAGGCGGAGCTCTGAGTGTGTATGAAGAGGCGGAGCCCCTGAGTGTGTATGAAGAGGCGGAGCCCCTGAGTGTGTATGAAGAGGCGGAGCTCTGAGTGTGTATGAAGAGGCGGAGCTCCTGAGTATAATGAGAGGGGGAACCAATGCGCAAATCCACCTAATAAAGAATAATTCTAAACTCAAAGGGAACTAAAATAAAATTAAAATAAATAAAATAAAATAGCAGCCACGACGAAAAGTGTTCTCACACTCAAGACAGATATGAATATTGGTGGGTGTAATGGCGCTAAAAACACTAGAAAAAACTTAAAAACAATAAATGATCCTCATCACTCGACCCATAAAATAATGGAGAAAGTTTCTTGGTAAATGCTCCAATGAATGTGAATAAATGTGTCCCACTCTTGGCGAATCCTGGAATACCATCCAGCATCAACAAAAAATGTGGAGGGTATTAATAGTGGCAAATAATAACAAATGATAAGTGAACAAACTGTGCCAAGCCAATGCACAATGTTGCATCAATACAATCAAAAGTGAGATATTTGGGTAACCAAATAAACATCAATATTAATGAAAAAAACGGAAATCCAGTATATAAAAAACACCAAAAAACAAAGGTCAAATAAAGTGCAGCGTGCAATAATTATAGTGTAACAAATTCCAAAGTGATCCGAAGTAGTTTAAAACAACATGCAAAAATTAAGCATGAAAATAAATCTATTGTGAAAAAATGTCCAGTGAAATGAACAATGTTACATTAATAACAATGTCTCTAAAATTCACCAATAGAGGTTAAAAATAAAAGCACAGTGATAATGGTAAAGTGTCACAGTGCATATAAGGTGAAGAAAAAAACAATCATAAAAAATGTTCAGTGAAAAAGATAAGTGCTCCAAATCGCAAATCTTTAAAATCCACAGCGTTCAGTGATCAATCCTGGATATGCATGCAAGCTTAGAACTTCCACCATCAGGATTCCCAGAAGTGTCCAACAAACTAGGTGTTCCAGCCCCTTACCTCAGAGCGGCTTGTATTTAAGCCTATATAGATGTCTCACAGGCAGTCAGCTGTTCATCCAGCTCCACAATCCCACGACCCAGTCACGGATGGTTGCAGTCTCTCAGAGGGAACATAAAGCAAGGGGAGCCTCCATGGTGTAGTAACATCAATGCATTTTATTGAAAAACAAATAGACACTCACATTTCTAGTAGTACAAAGTCGGCGTGTGTAAATCTTTGTGTCTCCCGCTCTGCGGCCGCGAGCGGGTGACGTCACCAGCAGCTCCTCCACGTCCTCACGCGTATCGCAACTGATTCACGTTGCTTACTCATAGGCTCCTGAGTGTGTATGAAGAGGCGGAGCCCTGAGTGTGTATGAAGAGGCGGAGCCCTGAGTGTGTATGAAGAGGCGGAGCCCTGAGTGTGTATGAAGAGGCGGAGCCCTGAGTGTGTATGAAGAGGCGGAGCTCCTGAGTGTGTATGAAGAGGCGGAGCTCTGAGTGTGTATGAAGAGGCGGAGCTCCTGAGTGTGTATGAAGAGGCGGAGCTCCTGAGTGTGTATGAAGAGGCGGAGCTCCTGAGTGTGTATGAAGAGGGGAGCTCTGAGTGTGTATGAAGAGGCGGAGCTCCTGAGTGTGTATGAAGAGGCGGAGCTCCTGAGTGTGTATGAAGAGGGGAGCTCTGAGTGTGTATGAAGAGGCGGAGCTCCTGAGTGTGTATGAAGAGGGGGAGCTCCTGAGTGTGTATGAAGAGGCGGAGCCCTGAGTGTGTATGAAGAGGCGGAGCTCATGAGTGTGTATGAAGAGGTGGAGCTCCTGAGTGTGTATGAAGAGGTGGAGCTCCTGAGTGTGTATGAAGAGGTGGAGGCCTGAGTGTGTATGAAGAGGCGGAGCCCTGAGTGTGTATGAAGAGGCGGAGCCCTGAGTGTGTATGAAGAGGAGGAGCTCCTGAGTGTGCATGAAGAGGCGGAGCCCTGAGTGTGTATGAAGAGGAGGAGCTCCTGAGTGTGTATGAAGAGGCGGAGCTCCAGAGTGTGTATGAAGAGGCGGAGCTCCTGAGTGTGTATGAAGAGGCGGAGCTCCTGAGTGTGTATGAAGAGGCGGAGCTCCTGAGTGTGTATGAAGAGGCAGAGCCCCTGAGTGTGTATGAAGAGGCGGAGCTCCTCAGTGTGTATGAAGAGGCGGAGCTCCTGAGTGTGTATGAAGAGGCGGAGCTCCTGAGTGTGTATGAAGAGGTGGAGCCCTGAGCGTGTATGAAGAGGCGGAGCCCTGAGTGTGTATGAAGAGGCGGAGCTCCTGCTGGAACAGCGGTCGGAGGAGGAAGCCGAGTCTAGGAGGGAGACTGACAGAAACCGCAGCAGACTTGCAGGAGTGAGCGAGGAGGATCCATCGGAGGTGAGGAAAGTGTGAAGGATGTTGGTGACTCTGGTAGATGAAAAGCTGGGAGTCATATTGCTCTGGTGAGTGGGGAAGCACTACTAAGGGGGCGCCCTCACCATCACGTGTGTAAGAGGAGGAAGAAGGCGTGGCTACACTACAGCTGGCACAGATTGGAGCACCGAGAACTTTCACACCTTATCAACTTTTCATTGATTGGTGGATTGTTTTTGGAGCAAAATAAGTTAAATGAAGTAGATGTGAAGTGGAAGCAGTGGACTTGCAGAGAACACTATATTGAGCACAAAATATTGTATGATTACATGAATTTACACCGATTTTTAGTTTATTTAATATAGCAAAAAATATTATGAATTTATAGAAGTAGGTGTAAAGTGGAAGCGGTGGATCTGCAGGGAACATCATCCTGAGTACAAAGCTCTTTATGTTGTATATGAATTTGCACATGGATCAGATTACTTCATTTATAGATAAACACCATAAGATGAATGAAGTAGGTGTAAAGTGGAAGCAGTAGATCTGCAGAGAATATTATTGGAGCCCCTAGCACTTTATATATGAATGTCTCCACATATTTTAGTGTATTTGTGATAATTGATGGGCGGCACACACAATAGGACAGCGCTGTGACACATAATGCTCTTCTAGGTGATAAAGGGAAGACTTACCTTTGTTACAGCAGCAGTCCGGTAGAAGTTATTTCTGGAGGTATTTGAGTTGTTACACATAGCGCAGGTTTTTTTCTATTTATATTGGGGACATAATTGCCCAAATCTGGGGATCAGGAGCCATTTCCACCCTTTACTCTCGGCTGGGGTTCTTTGTATCCATATAACAGATGTTCTACATGACTAAATCTCACATCAATTTTACTGCAAAATCAAAGGGGCCAAAATGTCAACCCCCCCCCCTCCCCCAAGCAGTAATATATTTCTATCCCCCTTGGTGGGAGTGGAGATGACCCATCTATAAGGATATACAGTACATACACACACAGCACAAGGCCGTGTTCACACTACGAGATGTTTCGCAGGGCTGCAGTACCCCTGAGCTCCACAAGGTGGTGATCTCACCTCTACACAGGACGTCTCTATGGAAGACAGGAAGTGATGTCAGGTACAGACAGGAAGTTCCGGGTGAGAGGTGAGTCGGGAGGAATTAGAGAGAAGACATTGCTGGAACTGGCAGCAGAGGAGGTAATAAGATCTTATCTTCTATTTACACCCAGTAACCCCGTCATGTCCGTCCTCTTCCTCCATAGTCACTGTGACGTCTTTTATCCCCAGCAGATGATGATACACACATATATAGTGTGGAAATGTAGAATATCCCCGTATATTACAATGAGGGAATTTATGGTCTGTATCACGAGGGGGTTATTGATGTCGGTAAATGTCGGTTCCAGACATTGTATGTGGGGGGAATGAAATGATAATTAAAGTCCGGCATTAGGGAAGATTTCTGTAAGATTTTACACAGGAATGATCAGCGCCCCTCCAGAGACACTATGATGAGTCTCACAATAGGAGTCTGAAAGGGACTTGTATTTTGGGGGGATGGGATGGTGAACCCAAAGTGGGAGGGGGATGGGGGGATTTTATCAACGAGACATCCCGCAAACCACCGGAGTATCTGCAGCCAAGACTCTGGCGGTGGATTAGCACTTCTTCTCCTTGTGTTGGTATTCCCCATTTACTGCTATAGAGACATCTATTGTTTCTCAGGCACCACAAACTCTGTGGGACTACAGAGCCCAGCACACCTAGTCATCTACAGCTGGAGGTTTCTGAGTAAGTGCCGCCAGGTTACCCCAGGAGTTGTCTGACACTTTGTTATCAGGCACAGGGAGGCGGCAATTTGAAGCACAGTGAGGCGGCAATTTGAGGCACAGTGAGGCTGCAATTTTTTTTTTGCTGATCCGAAAAATGATCCGATCCGTGACTCCTGATCCGAGGAACGATCCGAACCGTGAGTTTTTTGATCCGTTGCACCCCTACTCTTCAGGGTCAGAGCATTTCCCCATTTATGGGGCCAGAACATTCTCTTAATTTTAGAGCTAAATCCTGATAATATATGTTACTGTGTCCCTGATCACCGCCACACCAGTAATTGTGTCCCCGCCAAAATCCATACAGTCCCTTATTCTAGCAGGCAAGAAGGGAGGAGACAAGTTAGTGCACCCCCTCCTGAATGATACTAGACAACATGCCATCAACATATGGGGTGCTTTGGGGCAAGGGGGCTGCCCCTAGGCAACTTGTTTCCATATTGATGAGCACAAGGGCCTCAACCCTGGCCAGGTGGTTGTGGAGATCTGCTGGTGGGGGGCTTATCGGAATCTGGAAGCCTCCTTTAACAAGGGGGCAGATCCCACCCCCTATGTGACTGGGTATGGGGTACGTAGTACTTTTACTTATTCACCCAAAAAAGGGGGGGTAGTCAGTAAAAACACACAGACAGTGTTTGACAATTATTTTATTCAACCCCTTCAAAAAATAAATAAATGTCCCCAGAAGTAGATCCAACATCAATCACAATGAACACCAGCCGCTGACCCAAGTGGGAAAAAAAACGGAAAATTGTATCATACTTACCAGTAATTTTCCTTTCCTGGTGCCTATCCATGGCAGCATACCTGTGACAAGCTCCGCCTTGGCTCCTCCCTCAGGAATAGTGAATATTATAAAAGAGTCGGTGAACACCGCCCCCACATTCTCCGTAATATAGAAAACCGAGGGTGGGAGCGTATGCTGCCATGGATAGGCACCAGGAAAGGAAAATTACTGGTAAGTATGATACAATTTTCCGTTTTCCTGGTGCCTCCATGGCAGCATACCTGTGACAAATAACTAGCTGAAACGGGTGGGATGCTGCTTAGAAAATTTATTACAAGGACATCATTAACAAAGGTTAACAAATAGAGGAGGCGACGGCTGACTTGATCGCCTGTCTGCCAAACTCTACCGAAGAGAGAGCTCCCGGGTCCACCCGGTAATGTTTCATAAACGTGTGTTGGGACGACCAGGTCGCTGCCCTACAGATGGTCTTGATCGACACGTTTGCCCTTGCTGCCCAAGAGGCAGAAACTGCCCTCGTGGAGTGCGCCTTAATCGCCGATGGAGGATCCAGACCTCTTGCCCTGTACGCTTTATGAATTAGCTTCACAATCCATGAGGAGATTGTTCTCGCTGACGCCTCTTCACCTTTTCTTTTCCCCGAGGGGATTATGAGCAACTTGGAAGAGTTTCTGAAAGGCGCTGTGGCCTGGAGATAATGCTTCAGCGTGGAAGCAATATCTAGCTCGTGAAAAGAGCCTGAGTCCTGCTCTAGGAATGTTGGGAGTGCCCAGGGTTCCGACATGGATAAGGATGATGCAACTTTGGGGATAAACCCCCGAACTGTCCTGAGTTCCACCCTGTCGGGGTAGAACACAATGTGATTGTCGTCTGCTCCTAGAGCTTGGAGCTCTGAAACCCGTCTGCCCGATGTTATGGCTATCAAAAATGTAAGCTTCAAGGTTAGATTCCACAGTGATGCTGAGCCCGAAGGGGCAAAGGGCGGATTGACTAGGGACTCTAGGATGACAGCGAGGTCCCAGGTGGGAAAAGACTGCCTAGTTGGCGGCCGGATTCTTCTGACGGCCTTGAAGAATTGGACTATTAGTGGGTCCTCGGCCCACCTCTTCCTGGTTGCCGATGAAATTGCTGCTACTTGTACCTTTAATGTACTTAGGGCAAGACCCTTGTTTAGGCTTGCCTGCAAAAAATCAAGGATTTGAGAAGATGATGGAAGCTCCGGATCGCAGCTTTTGTCAGACATGAAGGACCTGAACTTGTTCCACACTTTCCCGTATATACTGTTTGTGGAAGGCTTTCTAGCCCTTAGGAGGGTAGCAATAACTTTGCTGGAGCAACCTAGAGATTCAAATTTTTGCCTTTCAGTCGCCAGATGTGAAGGTTCAGCCTGCCTGGATCTGGATGAGTGTGACACCCCTGAGACAGGAGGAAGGGTATCAGAGGAATCTTGACTGGGGGTTGCATACTCAGGAACATTGCCGTCGGAAACCAGGGACGTCTCGGCCAGTATGGTAGAACTGCTATTACTATTGTGGATTCGATCATTGCCCTCGCCAGGAGTTTTGGTATCAGAGGCCGTGGCGGGAATGCATAGGCCAGATCGCATGTCCAAGGGGCTGTGAGAGCGTCCACTGCCTCCGCTTGGGGATGCGGTAGCCTTGAGATGAACCTCGGAAGCTTGGAGTTGCTGGCAGTTGCGAATAGGTCCAGCTCGGGGAGCCCCCAGTGGTCTGTTATCCAATTGAAGACGTTGGGGTGAAGAGACCACTCGTTGGCGTCTACGAACTTGCGTGATAGGAGGTCGGCTTGCACGTTGAGGCGTCCTGGCAGGTAAACTGCCCTTAAATCCCCGAGATTTCTTTCTGCCCACAGGATTATGGGTTCTACTTCCCTTAGCAGGGGTCTGCTGTGTGTCCCTCCTTGACGATGTATGTAAGATACGGCGGCCCTGTTGTCCATCCGTAAGAGCATTGGTTTCCCTGAGATCTCGAACTCTAGGGCTAGACTGCCCGGATTTCCAGGATATTGGACACCAGGCCTGTCGCCTGAAAAGACCATCTGCCTTGCACTGAAATTTGATTGCTGTGTGCGCCCCAGCCTGCTAAGCTGGCGTCGGTGGTAACTATGGTCCAGTTGACATGCCCTAACGCATGTGGCTTCGTCAGAGTTTGTTTCTTCATCCACCAATGGAGGCCTCTGAGCATCAGGGTCGTCAGGCATATGTGTTGAGCTAGAAACCGTTTGTTCCACTGCCTCAAGAACTCCAGTTGAAAATATCTCAAATGCCAATGGGCCCAAGGGACCATCGGGATGCAAGATGACATCCTGCCTATCAGGCTCAGGCAGTTTCGAGGCAGTCAGATATGGTCTGGAACTCGCATTCTTCATCTGTCGGATGATAGACTTCACCTTCTGGGGTGGAAGGGACACTGTACCCTTCTTTGTGTTGAAAAGTGCTCCCAGGTAGATCATTTCCTGGGTTGGAGACAGATGACTCTTCTCCTGGTTTACCTTCCATCCGAATCTCGTCAGTGCTGTCAAGAGAATTTCTCTGTGTTCCAGTAGCTGGGCTGGCTCTTTCGCTAGGAGAAGATGATCGTCTAAATAGTGGTATACTCTGAGCCCCTGTTCTCTTAAAGGAGCTATGAAGGCGATCAGGGTCTTCGTGAAGACTCTTAGAGATGTACAGAGGCCGAAGGGGAGACTGCGAGATACTTCTGGAAGGATGGGAGTATAGGTAAATGCAGGTAGGCATCCTGCAGGTCTATGGACAGCATCCAGTCTCCCGGTTGGACTACCCGAATGATCGTTTGTAATGACTCCATCTTGAATCTTTCTAGGGAGATGTAGCGATTTAGCCTTTTCAAGTCTATGACTGGTCTCCAACCACCCGTTTTTTTGGGGACCAGAAACAGAGTCGAATAAAAACCTGAAAACCTTTCGGATGGGGGTACAGGAACCACCGCCTGCTGATCCTGCAAGGAGAGAAGATATTGTTGCAGCGCTTCTGCTTTTTGAGGAGACTTTGACATCTCTGTCGGAGAGAAGAAATCTTTGGGGGGTTTGTCTAAAAACGTCCAGAAATGACCGTATTTGATCGTGGAAACTACCCACGGATCCTTGCACTCTTGCTCCCAGATCTTTGAGAAGAGTTGAAGTCTGGCTCCCACAGGGACTGCTTGGGACGGCATGGCGTCAAAAAGACTTAGTGGGATCCTGTGGAGTAGAGGCTGTTGTCTGTCTGCGGTTTTTCAGGAAGGTGGACTGGGTGCTCCTCCAGTTTTGTCTGAAGCCTTTTCCCTGCCTGGGTTGACGATAGTCCTTATTCCTAGAGTACTGGAATCTAGGCGCAAAAGACCTGGAGCGCCTGGGCCGTCTGTCTTGGGGTAACAGGCCCGATTTCCCACCAGTGACGCGAGAGATGGCTTTATCTAATTTTTCCCCGAAGAGGGCTTTTCCATCAAATGGTATCTTGCACCAATTCTGCTTCGACGCAACATCTGCCGACCAAGGCTTCAGCCACAGGGCTCGCTTGGCTAATACTGTGTGGAGCATGGATCTTGCGGAGCATCGAATTGAGTCGATGGCAGCCTCTCCAATAAAGTCTGCAGAAAGTTTAAGTTCATCTAAGGCCTTAATAATGTCCTCCTTCGGCACCTCCTGCTGGATGGCCGCCTCTATGTTATCCGTCCACACACGTAGCGCGTTGGATACTGACGTCAGGGCTATTGCGGGTTTACAGGCATTGCCCGCCATCTGGTAAGCTTTCCTTAAGTCTAGGTCCATTCGCCTATCGAGAGGATCCTTGAATGAAGTCGAGTCCTCCATTGGTAGTGTAACGTTCTTTGCTAATCTTACCACTGCTGCATCAACTGTTGGAGGGCCTTCAAGCATTGCGGAGTCGGCCTCTGAGAGGGGGTATAGTTTCCCCAGGTGGCTGAGGGAAAATCTTTTCTCCGTTCTCTTCCACTCTTCCTCGATCAGGCCTTTAATTTCATCCATGAGAGGAAAAACGGAAATCTGACGCTTGAGATGAGGAAAAAAGGCTTTAGACTTTTTGAGCTCTGTCTCGGGTTCATCCCAGCCGATTGCCTGCTTTACGGCTTGTACATAGGGTTGGACCATGGCAAAGGCAAAGCCAGATGCTTCCATGTCGTCAGAGGAGTCACCTGAGCCGTCATTCTCTTCTTGAGGTTTAGAGGAGGAAGCAGGCGCTGGGCGCGGCCTTCCACTTGTGGAGGGCCCTGGGAGGGCCTCCTCACCTGGATGACCCTGCGGAGGAGATGCCGGCTGCTGTGGCGGCATTGTGGCTACCAATTCTGCAAAAGAATCTTTTATGGCCTTTTTAAGGAGGTCCGCCACCTGTTTGCTTTCTGATTCTCTGTCCGATGCGTAGTCCTTCAGGCAGACTCGGCAAAGTCGCTTATGTGGAAGTGGGGTGGCCCCACAGGCCTGGCATTTTGGCGACCTCTGTCTGGGGGAGCGTGAGTGATGGCGCTTTTTGGCTGAAGCCTTCTTGCCATTCCCGTGGTCGTCACGTCTGGGGGACCTGCCTCTACTGAAGCTAGAATCGGAGTCTTCGTGCCGCCTGGAGGTCTTCTTAGACGTCTTCTGGCGTACAGGGCTGTAATACATAAAGTTACAGCCTCAGTGCACTCTTTTTTTTTTTCGGACCTACCTGAATGTTGGTCCTTACCTTAGGTGTGGAGTAGGTTCTTGTATGGTCGGCAAATGGCTCATTTTTTGGCGGCTTAACGGAGGCAGCAGCTAATGAAAAAATCAAGGAGAAGGCAAGAAAAGGTTAATGTCTTAGTCCTAACCCGACTCAGGGGTGCCATTGGTCCCCTGTTTTATATGCAAAATTACGCCCTGGGGTTCTTTTTTTTTTATTTTTTATCTTATATTTATTATTTTTTTATTTTTATTTTTTTATCTTATATTTATTTTTTTTTTATTTATTTTTTTGGGTACCCCCGACCTCCAAAGAAAAATAATACATTTTTTCCCCCCTTTTTTTTTTTTTTTTTTTAAACCCTTTTTTTATTTTTATTTTTTATATACCTGGAACAACAGGTATCTGGCAATGGAGTCCTTGGGCAGCTGGACCTCTCCCGACAGCCTCAGAGCCCTTCTGAGGCCGACAGGGAGTTTAAATAGGATCCACCTGGCAAGAAAAACGCCCCTTCCCTGAGCTCAGGGAGCTACTGGCAAAAAAACATTATTTTTCCCTTAGCCAAAATGGCCGCCGCGGCCTCCGTGTCCATTGCGCATGCGCGAACCGGCCGCCCTAGGACCCAGCGGTCCCGGGCGCCGGCGCATGCGCAGAACGCGGCCCGAGGACGCCGCGAGTGCAGAAAAGCCTGCAGGGATGGCGCGCGCGCTCCCTAGGGGGGAGAAGACCAGGGGCAGGTGCACACAGTGTGTGCAAGGGATCAGGCAAGCGCCAGCAGAGAGGGGAGCCCCAAGAAGGGAGAGGGGGGGTCGGATGAGAGACGTGCCTCAAGGGAGAAAGAGAGAGAGTGGACAAATGGGAAAGAGGAACAAAAAAAAAGGAAGAAAACAAAGATGCAGAAATAGCTGCTGCCTCTTAGCCATAGAGAGCTAATGCCTGATAGAAAACTTTACAGATAGCGCTCAGAGTTTTAAAGGGCTAAAACTGCTAGTCCCAAAAGAACCTACAGAAGGGACTCCCAACCTTATAAGCGCGTTTAGCTGCCCAAGAGAAGGGACCACATCCGGGAGAGGTCTGAACCCGGATGGACGCTGCCGAATGCAGAAGGTAAGGACAATTGTTCCAGTAAATTCACTGCCATGAGGTTTGAGGAAAAAAAGGAGAATGTGGGGGCGGTGTTCACCGACTCTTTTATAATATTCACTATTCCTGAGGGAGGAGCCAAGGCGGAGCTTGTCACAGGTATGCTGCCATGGAGGCACCAGGAAAACCTGACAGTTCCGCAGCCTCCCACCACTAAATAAAGAAAGGGGTGGGGCAACCTAATGACATCAGTGGGTGACTCCACCCCCTTACAACATCATCCACCCAGCATGCAACTCTCAATAGGGGTCTAGTATGGATTGGGGACCCCATGCTGTTTTTTTTTTTTTTACATTTTTTAATTCTGGCAATTCTTTTGTTTACCTTCTACTGTCAGTGGGGAATCTCACTGACAGCAGATGACTCATGGTTGCTACAGAAATGGCAGCCGCCCAATCATTAACAAACATGACAGTTACTGGTTGTTACGGATGCCAACAGCTGCTCACTCCTTAACAACCAGCCAGCTCTTTACTGCTTGTTAAAGCGGAGGTTCACCCTAAAAACATTTTTTTTTAACATTACATTGTGCTCACTTCCAACATTGACAGTATGCTGATTTTTGTATTTATTTTTTGATGCACATACTGTCGTATAGCTATTCCCCCCCCCCCCCCGGCTTTTGGGTGGTGGCTCCCACGGGAGTGGGCATTCCTATGCAGAGGCTAAGTGATTGACATGATGACAAAAACTTCCCCCCGGCGCATAAGGCGCGTCAACAGTTTCCAAAAGAACCCGAACTGCGAGTCGGCTCTATACGGCGCTATACAGCGCCTGCGCATCAACGTTCGGCTTCTTTCAGACAGTGAAAAAGTCTCACACAAGTGGTATCACCATACTCAGGAGGAGGAGGAGCAGAATGTGTTTTGGGGTGTAATTCTAAGTATGTCCATGCTGTGTGAGAAATATCTTATCTTATTAAACTGACATCTCTGTTTAAAAAAAAATAATGATTTTCGTTCCACGTTTTTCAAAAACTTGGGACAACAAAATTAATTCTTCAAAAGACTGACTGTGCCTCTTAGAGAACACCTTGGGGAGTTTACTCTCCAAAATGGGGTCATTTTGTAGGTGTTTCTAGTGTCCTGGTGCTCAAAGGCCTTCAAAAATGTGATAGGCAGTCAGGAAATGAGATGTGTAATTTATGTACCTAGAACTCCTGAAGGTGCTCCTTGGATTTGTATTGCCAGGTCACAAAAAGGTCTCACACATGTGGTATCGCCATACTCTATAAAATGTAGCAGAATATGTTTTGGGGTGTAATTCTAAGTATTTATATGTTGTGTATTAGAAACATTTTATTATTTAACAACTTTGTGTAAGAATTTTTTTTTTCTTTCCTGCATTTAAAAAAACCTTGTGGCCAATATCGACATTTTCACTCACTATGCCTTTCAGAAAATATCTGGGAGTGTTTACTTTCCAAAATGGGGTCATTTTGTGGGTATTTCACTGTCCTGGTGCTCCAGGGCCTTCAAAAATGTGATTGGTAGTAGAGCTGCACGATTAATCGTCAAGAATCGTTATCACAATTGTTTTCCCCCTTTTGACAAAGTATTTCCCGATCTTTCTATGCAGAGAATTCTCTCTGCTCTGCTGAAGCCACAGCTGTAAAATCCAGACAGTCTGCCAAGAATCAGAACATTCTTTATCAGTGGAACCTTAAAGCGGAGGTTCACCTAAAATGGAACCTCCGCTTTTCAGAGCCCTCCCCCCTCTGGTGTCACATTTGGCACCTTTCAGGGCGGAGGGGGTGCAGATATCTGTATAAAACAGGTATTTGCAGCACTTTCAGGTATAGACTCCTGCGGGAGTCCCGCCCCGTCGCGTCACCAGCCCAACCCCCCCCCCCTCTGTGTTCTGGGAAACACACGGCTCCCAGAACACAGCAGGGACGGCACATCAGGGAACTCGGCAGTGAAGCCACAGCGCTTCACTTCCTGATTGGCAGCAGGGGAAGCCGAGAGCCGAGCGGTGGGCGACCTGGACAGGTAAGTGTCCATTTTTTAAAAGTCAGCAGCTGCAGTATTTGTAGCTGCTGGCTTTTAAAAAAAAATTCCAGTGAACATCCCCTTTAAGTCTAAACATTGTAACAATTTGTCTTTTACAGCAAAGGAATAGACTTCTGTGTGTAGATTAGGAAAGTTTAACCACTTAAACGCCAAGGGGTAGATCCACAAAGAAGTTACGACGGCGTATCTATTGATACGCCGCATAACTTCTATTTTGCTCCGGCGTATCTTTGTTTTGTATCCACAAAACAAGATACGCCTGAAGCTGGGCTAGATCCGACTGGCGTACGTCTTAGTACTCCGTAGGATCTAAGGTGCATATTAACGCTGGCCGCTAGGTGGCACTTCCGTCGAATTCCGCGTCGAGTATGCAAATTAGCTAGATACACAAATCCACAAACGTACGTTTCGGCCGGCGCATTTTTTTACGTCGTTTCCGTAAGGCTTTTTTTGGCGTAAAGTTACCCCTGCTATATGAGGCGTACTCAATGTTAAGTATGGACGGCGTTCCCGCGTCAAATTTTGAAAATACGTCGTTTGCGTAAGTCGTTCGCGAATAGGGCTTTGCATAAAATGACGTTCACGTCGTAAGCATTGGCTTGTTGCGGGTTAATTTCGAGCATGCGCACTGGGATACCCCCACGGACGGCGCATGCGCCATTCAGAAAAAACGTCATTTAAATCGGGTCAAGTAAAATAAACATAAAACACGCCCACATCTTTAACATTTGAATTCCGCGCCCATACGCCGGCAGATTTACGCTACGCCGCCATAACTTTAGAGGCAAGTGCTTTGTGAATACAGCACTTGCCTCTCAAAGTTGCCGCAGCATAGCGTTAATACAATACGCTATGCCGGAATAAAATTACGATCCGCTGCGTGGATCTGCCCCCAAACCTTTTTCTGACATTGGTTGGTTTCAAGTTTTTTTTTTTTTTGCTAGAAAATGACTTGGAACCAAACATTGTGTGTGTGTGTGTGTGTGTGTGTGTGTGTGTGTGTATATATATATATATATATATATATATATATATATATATATATATATATATATATATAATTATAATTAGTAGAGACCCTAGAGAATAAAATGGTGGTTGTTGCAATTTTTTATATCGCACTGTATTTGGCAGCGGTCTTTCAAATGCAATTTTTGGAAAAAAATACTTTAATGAATAAAAAAAAAACCTTACCAGTAAAGTTAGCCCACATTTTTTTGTATAATGTGAAAGATTTTACGCCGCGAGAATCGTGAGAGAATCGTGATCTTTATTCTAAGCAAAAAAAATTGGGATTCTAATTTTGGCCAGAATCTTGCAGCTCTAATAGGTAGTCATTTATGCACCTTGAAAGCCCAAAGGTGCTCCTTGGATTTTGGGTCCCTCTATGCATCTAGGCTGTGAAGAAGTCTCACATATGTGGTACCCTTATATTTGGGAGGCAGAGCAGAATGTGTTTTGGAGTGTAATTCTAAGTATGCCCATGATGTGTGAGAGAAATAAACTGCTTCTCACACTTTAAAAAAAAAAAAAAAAAAAAGATTTCCTCATTTAAAATAAAAAAAAGTGACACAAATAATTACATCTTCAAAAAACTCACCATACCTCTTACTAAACACCTTGGACTGTCTACTTTCCAAAAAGGGGGTCACTTTGGGGGATATTTGTACCATCCTGGCATTTTAGGGCCTCAAGAATTTAGATACATCAGGATTGATCAATGTTCATATATCCCATAGTTTGTGGACGCTATAACCTTCCTACAGACCAGATAATATACACTGATTTGGGTTATTTTTTTACCAAATACATGTATCAGAATACAGTTTGGCTTAAATATATGAAGACAATTATTTATTTGCACAATTTTATAAAATTTGGGAATTTTTTTAAATTTATATAGCAAAAAACTAAAGATGCAATGGGGATGAAATACCACTAAAAGAACGCGCTATTTGTCTGAAAAGAATCAATGCATTTCATCTGGGAACAGTGTTGTATGAATGAGTAATTATCATTACAGCTAAAAATTGGCCTGGGCAGGAAGGGGGTAAAAATGTCAGATATTGAGGTGGTTAAATGTACAGCAACACTTCTGTGTCCATCCCCCCCACTTTCTTATTATTGTGTGATCAATACCATCCAAATAATTCTTACTGTCATTTCCCAAAGTTATCCGTCTACAAGGAGACCTGTATAGATCAAATGACGCCACCAATGAGGATGGAGGAGGACCGGAGTCACATGACTGAGAAGATACTGAACCTCACCCTGGAGATCATCTACCTGTTGACCGGAGAGGTGAGGAGGATTCTGGGAGGTCACATGACATCACTCTTATCTCTATTAATAATACACAGACCTGACCGGAGAGGTGAGGAGGATTCTGGGAGGTCACATGACATCACTCTTATCTCTATTAATAATACACAGACCTGACCGGAGAGGTGAGGAGGATTCTGGGAGGTCACATGACATCACTCTTATCTCTATTAATAAAACACAGACCTGACCAGAGAGGTGAGGAGGATTCTGGGAGGTCACATGACATCACTCAAGACATATATATATATAAAGAAACGTGTCCAGTGCAATAATAATACAGACCTGACCGGAGAGGTGAGGAGGATTCTGGGAGTCTAACATGATATTCCTATTGGTTCCTCAATACAGAGATTTCCTCTTGTGAAGTCAGGTGATCATATGACCATCACAGTGCCTCCATGTGACTCCCTAAAACCCGAGAGACACAACATGGAGAAGATTCTAGAAGTCACCAAGAAGATGATGGAGCTGCTGACAGGAGAGGTGAGGAGGATTCTGGGAATTCTGGGACATTATCCAGTAACAGACAAGGGGTGTGTCTGGATGGTGACTGTATCATTGTGTGTGTCAGGTTCCTATAAGGTGTCCGGATGTCACTGTCTATTTCTCCAATCACTGATAGTATCATTAGGATCTGTACATTATCTGCATTGTTACCATTGATGTCATTTTTATTCTATATTCAGAGTGGAAACCTGAGAGATCCTAAAGTTGAGGTTAAAGAAGAGATAAAAGAGGAGGATGATGAGGATGGGGTGATGGAGGAGTCAGAGTCTCTAATAGAACACAAAGATCTGTACCAGGACACCATGGTGGAGTCATCCAGCTACAGAGACCCCCCAGAGAGATGTCCCCGTCCTCTGTATTCCCGGGATTCCACACAGGAAGGTCACACCATCCCTCACTGTTACAAGGTTGGTGGGATGGAGGTTATAAAACACACTAATAGAGACAATGTGTGGATATTAAATGTGATGTTACAATAATAAAGCTTATATCTTACAGATGATATTCTCTCTCATTTTCTTGATTTAGAGTGGAGATCCAATCGATATAGAATTTGAGGTGAAATCAGAAGAAGAAGAGACGTATGTGAGGGATGATCAGCAGTCTATGGAGGAGGATGGAATAACGGGGACATTTATAGAGGAGGACACTGTTGTAATATTAATATTGATATATAGGTGTAGATTATATATATATATATATATATGTATATATATATATATATATGTATGGGTTGGTGTCATATTATTGTGTTATAGATCTAACATATACAGGCCGGATTTCGAACCTGTAACCTGTAATTCAAGGAAGGGTCTCAAACATTACTCAATCAGTTGAATTAGATTAAATGATAAGTCTAGTTTACACATCAGGCCTGTAAGAGGTTTGTCTATTGTCAAAAAAGGCAGAAACAGGATGGAGCCGTTTTTACATATCAAACCACTATTCAGATCTCATGCACTCGAATTACTTATTAGAGGGGGACTTATTAGTATGCAAGGATGCATACTAATTAGTGACTTCAGCTGAAGTCACATCCTGTCTTTTAAGAGTGGCAGGTAAATTTGTCCTGCTGTCTTTCAATTAAGAGACAACCAATCAAATTGCTCAGCTATTCAAAAGAAACAATATATAATGTTGGGAATTTCTGGCTACCAGTGAGAGAATATACCCCCACGTATTCTCTGCATGAACATGTGAAGGCACAGGTCTAGTTTAGTCTTGTCACTCTATGATGAACATTGCACAGGTCTAGGAGAAGATGGGATTCTGAATTATACTCTGTTGGATTCTTGTATCGTCTGTGGACTTTGTATGTTATTGGAAGATCCATTAAATGCGTTCTCTGGAGAACCTGGTGTGAGTTGCTGCGAAACAACCTAATTTACTCTCTGACTTCAGTACATTGGATCTTATGGTTCTGTGTTGGACACTATACATGATCACTACATTGGTGCCGTGACCCGGAGTAAAATATTTCCTTTATTTTAAATTATTAGTACTATAGTCAAAATGCTTACTCAGTGTGAAGCTAGTGTCAGTTCTGATAAAATTAACAGATGGGTATTAAAATGTATTAAGCGTCATGGCGGTCCTTATGAAATGCCAGAAAAATGTAAGCAGACGTGGACTATGATGAAGGAATTTTTAGAGGAAAGTGTTTTTGATAGCAAAATGTCAGAAAGTAAAAGAAAAGGTTGTATTGTGCAGGGCTTGTTATCTTGCTGTTTAAAAATGGAAAGTTCTTTGAATGATAAAGTTGAGGAAATTGCGCAGTTACAGAGTGCAGTTGATAATAGCCTTAAGGTTTGTAAGAGGTTACAACACCAATCAGAAACTGAGACAGTAAATTTAAAATTGCATGCAGTTACTATTGGTGGAGCTTTGCTTGAGAAATCTAAACGTTGTGATGAATTATCAGAGGAAAATGAGAGATTAAAATTAAGAATTATGGAATTGGAGAAGAGATCTCAGGAATGCAGATGTGCATCAAATCTTGGATTAAGCAATCTGCAGCAAAATACAAACTTTCTATCAAATGAAACAGAACCTCATATTAAATCTGATAATTCATTGCCAGCCGCACCCACTGTGACCACCACGGTTTATAACAATAATAATACAAGTGAAGTTCAGCTTGTAATGAAGCATTTGAAACCAAAAGAACTGGATGCAATTTTTAAAGAAATAGGAATGGTTCCCTGCCATGATTTAAACAAATTTTTAAAATGGTTTTGTGACTTGCAGAATGTCATAGATTTGTACAACCTCAACCCATCGGACTTAGAAAGAGTTTTGCAACATTCTATAGGGAAAAGTCTTTGGTTGAGGATCAAACAGATCTGTCTTCAGCCTCTGAGGACAAGGGACATATTACTGGAGTTATTATGTGTTCTGTACGGAGTGCGTTCTGATGTTACGATTCATGGGAAGATTGATCAAATGCAGGGTGAATCTCCCTATGAATTGTCGCACAGGATATATACTATTATGGAATTGTTGGTTGGTAATAATCTTGCATTTGAACGGGGAGGCTCTATACTCATCAGTATGTTTCTAGATGCTTTGCATGAAGATATCAAACAAGATATTTTATTGGTTACCCCGAATCCTCACGATTTAAAATACATATTATTGAGAGCAGATCATTTATGGAGAAGGTCAAATGAGCAAGCTGTCAGAATTAATGTAGTGATCATGTATAGTGTCCAACACAGAACCATAAGATCCAATGTACTGAAGTCAGAGAGTAAATTAGGTTGTTTCGCAGCAACTCACACCAGGTTCTCCAGAGAACGCATTTAATGGATCTTCCAATAACATACAAAGTCCACAGACGATACAAGAATCCAACAGAGTATAATTCAGAATCCCATCTTCTCCTAGACCTGTGCAATGTTCATCATAGAGTGACAAGACTAGACTAGACCTGTGCCTTCACATGTTCATGCAGAGAATACGTGGGGGTATATTCTCTCACTGGTAGCCAGAAATTCCCAACATTATATATTGTTTCTTTTGAATAGCTGAGCAATTTGATTGGTTGTCTCTTAATTGAAAGACAGCAGGACATATTTACCTGCCACTCTTAAAAGACAGGATGTGACTTCAGCTGAAGTCACTAATTAGTATGCATCCTTGCATACTAATAAGCCCCCCTCTAATAAGTAATTCGAGTGCATGAGATCTGAATAGTGGTTTGATATGTAAAAACGGCTCCATCCTGTTTCTGCCTTTTTTGACAATAGACAAACCTCTTACAGGCCTGATGTGTAAACTAGACTTATCATTTAATCTAATTCAACTGATTGAGTAATGTTTGAGACCCTTCCTTGAATTACAGGTTACAGGTTCGAAATCCGGCCTGTATATGTTAGATCTATAACACAATAATATGACACCAACCCATACATATATATATATATATACATATATATATATATATAATCTACACCTATATATCAATATTAATATTACAACAGACACTCCTACAGAGATCAGCACAGGTGGGTCATTAACACTAAATCCATTCCTCCACACATACTGCTCACTGATTGGTCCAGAGTAGGGCGGGGACTGGGTGACATCAGCCTGTAATCCCCTGGTCACTTTCCTGAGCTGTGTTCCCCGTCCTGTATTCCTGTATTTCTCTCGGATAATTTTCCTTCTCTGTGCTGCAGACACAATTTATGTCTCTAGACTGGATTTATGGAGATTCCGGGGTTCAGCTGGCAGCAAAATGTTCATTTATGTCATATGTGTTACTGGACACCTGGGAAATGTTTTTGGGTCTTCCTCCCCATACCCGGTCTAGTAAGATCTCTGACAGAACAATTCTCCTCCCAGGATTACTTGCTCTGTTATTTGCTGGCTGTGCCGGGTGGAGGGATATGTCTGTATAGTCTCAGACCCAAGTCACTGAGTGCAGTCTCAGGAGATGGGAGGCAGCGGTGTGAGATCTCTGCAACTTGTCTCCAGTAAACATTTCATCCGCCACTGATTACTGAACACCAATATCATGAGTCCTGACCCCTGCACTATATACTCTATGTTGTACATTACATACTCCTGACCCCTGCACTATATACTCTATGTTGTACATTACATACTCCTGACCCCCGCACTATATACTCTATATTGTACATTACATACTCCTGACCCCTGCATTATATACTCTATGTTGTACATTACATCATTCTGATACTATATAGTCCTATCTGTTGTATCTTATACAATATGTTGTACATTACATAGTCCTGACTTCTGCTCTCTCATCTCTACCCACTGCTATATATACACATAGAGAAGGTAAAACCTGCGCTTAGGATAAGTTGGTAAGTGGAAGGTATAGTATGATAACCAGACTGCTGCCCCCCCTAAAGAATATTCTCCAAAGAAAATATAAACAAAAGACAACAATAAATATGGGGGTAGTGGCGCTGTCTGTGCACTTCCTGTGTTGAGCAGGGAAAAGGCTTAGCTAATAATAGCAGCCAAGAAATAATCCTAACCGCTAATAGCGGAGGTCTAGGATAAAAAATATATGAATAAATGTGTTAAATTCAAAAAAGAAATATATGAATAAGTGTCCACTGGATGGCAGTGTGTACCATACCGTGGAGTGCAAATGGTGAGCAAAATGTGAATCCAATACACACACCGTGTGGGAGTATGCGACAACTCTCCAACGGCAATAAGTGAAATATATAGAATGCAAAAATCAAATATAAATAATATACATCAAAAGTAGTGCCCTAACTTATTGGGCATTTAGATCCACATAGTACAAGGATAACACTAAGTACCGTGGTTAATTAGTGAAGGTGAACAGTATATGTGGGTTAATATATAGTAAATCTAAACACAAAGTTTATATAAGTGAGAGAAAAGTCCTTCCAGCCTGTTGCAAGAAGCAAGTAACAGCAGTAAGTCAGTTCATTCAATAAGTGGCATCTTGGTGACTTGATTGGTGAACAAACATGCTACGCCAAGTGGGGTCGCTGTGATTCCGGTGCTCCCCCTTATGTATCCCCACTCACCAGAATTATGTACCCCTGCAGGGGTAGAAGGCATATATGGGGTCTCGACCAGATGTTCCACGATTCGGCTTTCCCAGCACTAGGTTCTCCGGACGGTCCCTTTAAATTTCAGAGTGGGGCGGGATGTTTGGATATCCTTATATGTCTCCAAGGACAAGAAAAACAAAAGCTCCCATAGCGTAGTTCGTTTTTGTAAAAACAGGCTAGATTTATTTGGCAATGCCAGCAATGTTTAAAAATACAGGAGTAAATATAAAAAACAGGAACTTGAACAAAAAGAAATGAAAGTAAAAATAAAAATAAAAAGTCCAAGCTGGGTAGCTAATAAAGCCGTCCAGATGTAAGAGCAATGGCTGCTGAAAGCAGCAATGTTCCCACTCAGCACTTGCCGTCCGGTGTCAGTGACAGAGCTGTGGAGCGGCGTGCGCTGCAGATGCGTTCCAGCTCGTCTCCCGGAAGTGCGTGGGGGTGTGCGTGTATCCGCTTTACGCACGTTTCGTCAAGTTACGTCTTCTGAAGCGGGTACACGCCTACCTCTACTCGCAATTTAAATAGAAAAACGTCAGCGTGTAACCTTCCTCCCACTTACAGGTGATAGCCAATCGGAAATTTCAGTTGGGAACCCTGCGAATTAGTAGGTGTTGCTGAGAGATAATCCTTTGGGTATTATTATGGTTACCGCGGACTGCTAATGGTGAATACATATGGGGTCAAATGCCCCCCGTGATGACATTCTAATAAAGTATAACTACATAGCACATATAGTAATGGTATTTATGCAAGAAACAAATAAACATGTAAGTTCTTCAGGGATGATAGTAATGAATGGATACAAATAAAGAAAAAATGAAATATAATATAATAGAGACGACTAAACGTTCATCATAAGTATGCTATAAAATAGCTGAAGCTATATATAAACTGTAGGTGTATGAGAAATCGGGGGTACTAACTAAATAGTACTCCCCGCCACCTGTACGTAGAGCGTAATGATACAAATGTACATATGCAAATTTATGTGTATATGTATGTGGCAGGTTCGATGGTTATTATTCTATCTGATCTGTGCTATCATATCTGGAAACATAGCCGTATGTGCAATGATGTATAGGTGCTCGATTTGCATTGTTATGTATCAAATGGGGAAAAGGTGGCATTAGAGCCAGCATCATGTGGGTAATATATCTGACATGGTGTGTCCGGAAGGTATCTATCATACATATTGTATATGATGGCTCAATTGTACAGTACTGTACATATAATGCCTCATTGTAGATAGTACTAATAATTATATGTAGACAAATATGAAAATGACCGAAGTAGCAATAACTTCGATATGCTAACTGTAATTATATACGTCCAGACCAATGATTAGTGACTACTATCCCATACTCAATGATGTTAGAGTAGTAGTATATTTTATTTTATGCATAATACATTCCCTATTAGATGGCCTTGGGTTTGGAATGTCAGCATAATGGTTGTGTGAAACAAATAGAGACAAAGCTAGTTGGCTTGGTTGGCCAAGCTATTACCGCCCTTTTGTGCAATGGGCACATAAACTGGGCAGATGCCCTGACATCATAAAGGAAAGTGGCACATAAAAACCATGTGGGGAGATGGACCACATGTGCCATAGGACAGGGGTCCATTGGCTCCTCTAGGTTAGTCTGCTAAGACCTAAAGGGTGGCGATCTAAGAAATTTTAAAAAAGTTATGGGGGCTTATAGGTTCCTGTTAGGGGGCAAATTACTAGATTAGCAATTAGGTAGCCGTATGTTACACATGCCTTACTAGAAAGTGTGTAAAAAGATAGTAAAAGGATGTTCTTCACCCTTAGGAGTGTGGCCTATTGGATCTTGGACCCATGGCTGAGTAGGTGTGGCTGTGCACTAAGTCTAGAATATAGAATCAGAGAGAGGACATGCTATAGTCTACTAATGTAATAACTGCATTGCTAAAATAGGCACCCCAGTGTCATGGGTTGGCCAGAAAACAGTTCAAGTCGATATCTTTGTTGAGCCCATGGGGCACCAGGGTCCCTAGCCGATATATCCAGCTAGTTTCGTTCTGCGAGATAGCTATGGTCTTGTTGCCCCCCCTCCAGTTATCCTTGACTAGGTCTATGCCATAGAAAATGAGCCCAGATGGGTCTTTCTGATGGTATTCTTCAAAGTGCCGCGACAGGTTGTGTTTGGGGTATGCGTTTTTTATTCTGCTGATATGTTCCTGGATCCTAACTTTCAGGGGCCGAGTGGTTCTGCCAACATACTGTAAATGGCACGGGCATTCAATTACATATGTGACGTGTGTCGTATTGCAAGTTATCAGATCTTTGATTTTATATTCTTTAAAGTCATAACGTGATTTGAAGCTTGTTTTTCTTCTTGGCTGCTTCTTACTGACCCGGCATGCCAGACATTTCTGGCATTTAAAGAAGCCTTTCAGCTCTGGGCAAAGATTGACAGGTTTGGGTGGGTCGATGACATTATGCACCAGATGGTGGCGTAAGGACGGAGCTCGTCTGTAGATGAATGTTGGTTTCTTTCCTAAGATGCTGGTCAGGATGTGATCTTCTTGTAAAATAGGCCAATATTTTTTAATTATGTGTTCAAAGTCTTTATACTGAGAATTGAACCCTGTGATGAATGCTACATCTGTAGTTTTCTGCCTCTTGTTGGTCTTTGGTTCCAGCATGGAATTCCTATCCATATTTCGCACTTCCTCTTTCTGTCTGGTTAGATTTTCCTTGTTGTACCCCTTTTCTTCAAATCTGTTTATTATCACGTCAGCTTGGGTTTCAAAATCTGAAACTGAATTGCAGTTCCTACGAAGTCACATCATCTGCCCTTTTGGAATGTTTGCTTTCCATCTTGGATGATGGCAGCTGGTAGATGGTATATATCCATTGCGATCAGTGGATTTGAAAAACGTTTTTGTGTGTAGTTTGGAGCCATGCTTGAAGATCTGTAGATCTAGGTATTCAATACATTCTTGGTCACATTTTCCAGTGAATGTTAGTCCATATCTGTTATTATTGAGGTCTGATAGGAATTTGTTGAATGTGTCCGATGTGCCATCCCACAAGATGATGAGATCATCAATGTATCTTCTATACAATTTGATCTCAGGGATGTTTTGGCCATACACATATTCCTCTTCCCAGCAGTCCATTAGTAGGTTGGCGACGCTTGGGGCATAACGAGCCCCCATCGCGACCCCCTTGGTCTGCACATAGTAGGTTTTCTGATACCAAAAATAATTGCACTCCATGGCCATTTGGAGTCCTTCAATAATGAAGTTAATTTGTTCTTGTTTGAGTGCAGTCTTTTCTAGCCTGTTTTTACAAAAACGAACTACGCTATGGGAGCTTTTGTTTTTGTTTTTCTTGTCCTTGGAGACATATAAGGATATCCAAACATCCCGCCCCACTCTGAAATTTAAAGGGACCGTCCGGAGAACCTAGTGCTGGGAAAGTCGAATCGTGGAACATCTGGTCGAGACCCCATATATGCCTTCTACCCCTGCAGGGGTACATAATTCTGGTGAGTGGGGATACATAAGGGGGAGCACCGGAATCACAGCGATCCCACCTGGCGTAGCATGTTTGTTCACCAATCAAGTCACCAAGATGCCACTTATTGAATGAACTGACTTACTGCTGTTACTTGCTTCTTGCAACAGGCTGGAAGGACTTTTCTCTCACTTATATAAACTTTGTGTTTAGATTTACTATATATTAACCCACATATACTGTTCACCTTCACTAATTAACCACGGTACTTAGTGTTATCCTTGTACTATGTGGATCTAAATGCCCAATAAGTTAGGGCACTACTTTTGATGTATATTATTTATATTTGATTTTTGCATTCTATATATTTCACTTATTGCCGTTGGAGAGTTGTCGCATACTCCCACACGGTGTGTGTATTGGATTCACATTTTGCTCACCATTTGCACTCCACGGTATGGTACACACTGCCATCCAGTGGACACTTATTCATATATTTCTTTTTTGAATTTAACACATTTATTCATATATTTTTTATCCTAGACCTCCGCTATTAGCGGTTAGGATTATTTCTTGGCTGCTATTATTAGCTAAGCCTTTTCCCTGCTCAACACAGGAAGTGCACAGACAGCACCACTACCCCCATATTTATTGTTGTCTTTTATATATACACATAGGCCCAGATTCACAGAGTGTGGGCGCACATTACGCCGCCATAGCGCAAACGCCGTACGCCACGCCAACGTAGCGCAGAGAGGCAAGCATTGGATTCGGCAAGCTATTGCTCCCAGGTTTCGAGGGCGCAGGCCGGCGTAGGTGGAAGTGGGCGTGACCCCATGCAAATGATGGTCCGAGCATGGTGCAGTGTTTTACGCCCGGCGTATCACGAACTGCACATGCGCTGTGACGTGGACGCATGCACAGCACCCTTATGTGCCTGCTCACAACCACGCCGGCACAACTGCCTAAGCTACGCCAGATCACCGCATACGCCATGAACATTACATACGCCCAGCCAGACACACGTCCAACGCACATTACGCCGGCTTGTGTTCCCTGGTGCAGACCCTTGCATGTCTGTTGCCGGGTTACACCTCATCTATGGGGAATAACTTTACACCGGACGTACAACTTGCGCGCACCTCGCGTAGCATGCGTCGGGCGCACGCACGTTCGTGAATCGCCTTATTTCCCTAATTTGCATGTTTGAATGCCTAATCAATGGGAGCAGCAACATGCGTCCAGCCCATATGTGCGCCCACGCTACGCCGGCGTGGGTAAGATACGTCGGCGTAGGGTGGCCTGTTTTTAGGCGTATGTTGGTTTGTGGGTCTGGCGCACACATACGCCGGGCGCACATTTGCACTAACGTCGGCAAAAGGTGCTTCACGTCGGCGTAAGTGCTTTGTGAATCTGGGCCATAATATGTATTCTCTTTTGTTACACCCATTTTTTTTACCAGCTGGACATTTTATATCTGATGATGTGATTGGAGGACAGACTTTTACATGGTGATAATAATGTGATAACTTCCTCAGACTTTGGAACCTTAAACAGAAAGTGATAATGAGGGAGGAGTCAATAATCCAATGATGGGGGTCTTTAGGATCAGTCCATTCTTCATCTTGGTTGTTCTCCCCCATCCTCACTCTCTGACCTCTGGTGGGGCTCAGCCCCGCTGTTATTCATGACTAAATCATGGACTGAATAAGGGTGTGTTGTACTTCTTGTGTTGGGAAGATGGCAATGAATGATAGAGGGGGTGGGGACACTCGTCCTATAATCCCCTCATCACTGTCACCACTATAAAAGACAGTTCTCGTTGTTTCCTCACTCTCTGACTAAGGTCCATGAATAAAGAAATGATCTGGTAGGAGATCAGAGGAGCCATTTACTAGTTACCTTGAGGGGGGAATTGTAAGATCCCCAGAGACAAAGCTGCCTGATGTGGGTGGAGTCCTGGTTTAGGGGATCCAATCTGCTCATGTCTAGTAATAATCTTTGTATTTCTATTTTAGTAGATGGACGGGAGATGAGGAAAACCTCAGAGGATTGTCTCACTTTGTCTCCAGACTGTAAAGTAGAAGATGAGAACATCACACAGTATAGTCCAGGAGAAAACCTGGCTACCTCAAATGTCCATCCGGGACCACACAGTGTAGATGGACCATCGTATTCCTCTTATCCTGAGGAACCTCAGACTGTGCGGGACGGTGCCGGACCATCGTATTCCTCTTATCCTGAGGAACCTCAGACTGTGCGGGATGGTGCCAGACCATCGTATTCCTCTTATCCTGAGGAACCTCAGACTGTGCGGGACGGTGCCGGACCATCGTATTCCTCTTATCCTGAGGAGCCTCAGACTGTGCGGGACGGTGCCGGACCATCGTATTCCTCTTATCCTGAGGAACCTCAGACTGTGCGGGACGGTGCCGTCCTTCCAACAGAAAAGAGGCTTTCCTGTACTGAGTGCGGGAAGTATTTCCGTTTTAAATCTGATCTTAATGTGCATAAAATATCTCACACAGGTGAGAAGCCGTATTGCTGTCCTGAGTGCGGGAAATGTTTTTCATTGAAGTGCAATCTTTACAAACATCAGAGATCTCACACGGTGGAGAAGCCATATTCCTCTTATCCCGAGGAACCTCAGACTGTGAGGGATGGTGCTGTCCTTCCAACAGAGAAGAGGCTTTCCTGTACTGAGTGCGGGAAGTGTTTCCCTTGTAAATCCAAACTTAATGTGCATAAAAGATCTCACACAGGAGAGAAGCCATATTCCTGTTCTGAGTGCGAGAAGTGTTTCCATTCTAAATCCAAACTTAATGTGCATACAAGATTTCACTCGGGTGAGAAGCCGTATTCCTGTCCTGAGTGTGGGAAATGTTTTTCACAGAAGTACAGTCTTCACAAACATCAGAGATCTCACACGGGGGAGAAGCCATATTCCTGTCCTGAGTGCGGGAAATGTTTTACACAGAAGTTCAGTCTTTATACACATCAGAGATCTCACACTGGGGAGAAGCCGCATTCCTGTCCTGAGTGCGGGAAATGTTTTTCAAGGAAGTCCAATCTTTACGCACATCAGAGATTGCACACAGGGGAGAAGCCGCATTCCTGTCCTGAGTGCGGGAAATGTTTTTCACACAAGCCCAATCTTTACACACATCAGAAATCTCACATAGGTGAGAAGCTATATTCCTGTCCTGAGTGAGGGAATTGTTCCTCACTGAAGTCCTGTCTTCCTGTACATCAGGGATCCCACACAACCCTTGAGGTGTATTAGTGAGTGCGGGAAATGTCTTGTATATGAATGTTGCTGGACATCACAGGTCTCATGTGGGGAAGAAGCACACCCTGATATACACCTCAGATATACTCCATGGCTGATCTTCATCATGTAAGAAACACTTCATAAGGAGATCAGAGATCACCAAAGACATGGATGAAGTGTTGAACCGTGTTGGCTTTTCATTGGCTGAGTACAATTTGGGGTGTAGAGAGGTAAGTAGAGCCTTAAAATTAAGGACATCATAGCGGGTTATGCTCCGTACACACGGTCAGAGTTTCCGACAAGAAAAGTCTGATGTGAGCTTTTGGATGGAAATTCCGACCGTGTGTAGGCTCCATTGGACTTTTCCTGTCGGAATTTGCGCCAAAATAAATTTGAGCGCTGGTTCTCAAATTTTCAGTTGGAAGAAATTCTGATCGTCTGTAGTAATTCCGATGCATGTTCGGAAACAATTCGACGCATGCTCAGAAGCATTGAACTTAAACTTCTTGGCTTGTCGTAGTGTTGTACATCACCGCATTCTTGACGGTCGAAAGTTCAGAGAACGTTTGTGTGACCGTGTGTATGCAAGCCAAGATTGAGTGGAATTCCGTTAGAAAAACCATCCAAGGTCCAAATCCTCAATTTCAAGGCTCTACTTACTAGTGGTGACCCCGAAGCGTATCTCTCTGTCTTCAGTCCATCCTTCTCCCATCCCCCATCGGGAGGGAAGGAGAACTCAGAGAAAAACTAGGTGAGAACTTCTTTCCTTTTCTCCTGTGTGGGTTTGGGTGGCTTGGTGGAGTGCGGCACGAGAGGGAACACTGCTTGTCTTTATATTTCTACATATGTTGTCTGGGGAGAGGTTATTGATTGGAAAATATTTATACTGTTTGATTTTGTGTAAATCATTTCTGTTTTCACTTTGAAGGGAGATATTCTGTGTGGTTTGATAAAGTGATTGGCTCAATAGTTACCACTTCACTTACTTGTTTTGTTTTAAAATAATAGATGAACATATATGACAATCATTTGTTCATCCATGTCACATGTTGGTCTTATTTTATTTCACACAGTGATTTCCTATGATCATTGGCTCCATCTAGTGGCCATAATGTGGTATTGAACTATTTTTCCTGATTGAGGTATTTTGGACCATTATGGCCACTAGTTGGAGCTGACAATTATTGGAAGTCACTGTGTTTATTGAAATATGGACAGAATTTCTCATGGCTGGACACATGCTTGTTACCCTCACCCAACATATTATTTTGCATAGGCCCCTTAGTTTACTATGTCAGAGGGGGTTTCATACAAATACCAGAGATCATACTCATGCATTTATGAGTACAGAAGCCATTGAAGGACATAAATAAAACTACATGATTAAACCAACCATTGGAAAAAACAGAAAACTGCGCTAGTACGTTCCAAATTTAAACTAAAATAGGCAGCAGCTGGCGTGCGATACACAGAGCAGAAACTTAAAAAAAAAAACAAAGCCGCGCCACAAAAAAACAAACAAATAAAATGATCAGGATATGATATAAGTCAAGTCCATAAAAAACAATAAATCGGCATAGATCTCCATTAGATAAAATTCATGCAGATATGGGGTCCTGGAAGCTCACACCACCAAAGTGACAGGTAATGACATAGTAAAGTGATCCCTTCACCAGAAATGTGAGGCCGCTTACCAGAGGGCAAGCTTTCTATTCAGTCGGCTATAGCCCAGCCGCGACCTTTGTGGACTCACAGGATCATAGGGGGAGACAGGTCACAGGAAAAAATTTGAAAACGTCCTATTGATGACGAAACGCATCTGGGAGGACGTGCAGTGACGTCACCACGCTAAGGAGGAAGGACTCCTAGAATCTGTCGGCCAGCACTTTCGTTATATGCTGTTTTTATATCGATGTTTGTGAGTACACTTACGTTTTTAATAAATGCCAATTTTTATACTGAATTATGCTATGGTGCACCTTTTTTTTTTCATTCTTACCATCGGATGAGCCTGAGATCGTACCTGGCGTTTTTTTCCTGGGACCTGTCTCCCCCTATGATCCTGTGAGTCCACAAAGGCCGCGGCTGGGCTATAGCCGACTGCATAGAAAGCTTGCCCCCTGGTAAGCGGCCTCACATTTCTGGTGAAGGGATCACTTTACTACGTCATTACCTGTCACTTTGGTGGTGTGAGCTTCCAGGACCCCATATCTGCATCTAATGGAAATCTATGCTGATTTATTGTTTTTTATGGACTTGACTTATATCATATCCTGATCATTTTATTTGTTTGTTTTTTTGTGGCGCGGCTTTGTTTTGTTATTAAACCAACCATTGATACAAAACCAAAAATACTGTATTCGACCTTTAGATGACCCTAAGTATCATAGCAATTAGTGCCGTCTAGTGTCCAAATGCAATATTTTTCATTTTAAATCAATGAAAAATATTAAACCAGCTCAGCAAACAGCCTAATAATATTCAATGTTTCCCCATTCACACAGAAGGAATGTACGTACATTGTCACTGAGCGAATTGTTAGGCGAAAGTTCTAATATTTACCCCTAAATGTCAAGAGACGTTTATATAAAGATGGGAAGTATGGAGCAGATAAATGAATAGACCTCCTAGCAATGTTATTACCAGGCTGCAGCTAGGGGGAGCTCTAATGATTAGAGTGTGACCACAGCAGAGTGATCCCATCTAGCTCACATTAACCCTTTCACTGCCAGAGCTGGTTTTCCATTATTTTTGCACACATGGTAAAATGCAGATTTTGGGCCTGAAGATTAGATAAAATCCCCAAACATATATTTCCTGAAAGCAGAGGCCCTGGAGAATAAAATGGTGGCGATTGTTAAGGTGTTCCTCGTACACACATGTCACCTTCATATCCAGGTTTATTTTCTACTTTCCCCCCATTTTCTATGGTGTGATCTTTTCTACAATACGTTGTTGTAATAATGTAACACGTTGTGTATTGTATTGTACACAAATTAATAAAGACTCCGCCTCCACATTCCAGACACGTCATTTTCCTGACCAATTGGATTTGTACCTTTAATATTTTATTCATTTCTTTCTACACTCTTGTTAAAATTATAATAAAAAAAGATATTGAATGAAAACAATGTTGTGCGTCGGTGCAATGATGACAAACTTCAGTATCCAGAAATGTCTGGTAGGTGACACTTCCATATACAGACCAAGGAAGTGACAAGGAGCCAATAGAAACCTTTGGAGGAACCCTGGCTGAGAAAGGCTGGACTAGGCAGTCATATATTATTATTATTATTATTATTATTATTCAGGATTTCTATGGCACCAAAAGTTTGCACAGCTCTTTACTGTGAGGCCCCGTACAAATGTCTGAGAAACTCGACGGGCAAAACACATCGTTTTGCTTGTCGAGTTCCTTGTGAAGCCGCCGAGGATCTCGGTGAGCCAAGTTTCCTCATTGACTAACGAGGAAATAGAGAACATGTTCTCTATTTGGCCCGACGAGATCCTCGTCGGTTTCCTCGGCCAAAAGTGTACAGACGACCGGGTTTCTCGGCAGAATACGGCTCCGATCGAGTTTCTGGCTGAATTCTGCCGAGAAACTCGGGCGTGTGTACGGGGCCTCAGAGTAGACAGTATAATTGCAATACAGTTCAATACAGGAGGAATCAGAGGGCCCTGATCATTACAGCTTACAATCCAAGAGGGAGGGTCAAGTGATGCAAAAGGTAATAAATGTGGGGGATGGGCTGATGGAGAAAATAAAAGTACAGTTGTTAGGTGGAGGCAGGATAGGCTTCTCTAAATAGATGAGTTTTCAGGGAACACCTAAAGGTGGAAAGAGTAGGAGATAGTTGGACAGATTGGGGTAAGGAGTTCCATAGGATTGGAGAGGCTCAGGAGGTGAGCATGGGAGGAGGTGATGAGGGAGCTGGAGAGTAGGAGGTCTTGGGAGAATCAAAGAGGATGATTTTGTTGGCATTTTGAGACTAGGTTAGTGATGTAGCTGGGGGGAGAGTTGTGGATGGCTTTGTAAGTTTTTGTTCATTTTTTTTATTGAATTTGTTGGGTGAGTGGAAGCCAGTGGAGGACACTAAATGGAGGTGTCAGGGAAATGGCCGTAGGAGAACTGGCAATAGGGCCAGTACTGGTAATGGACGCTTTCAGTCCATTGCCATGCGCACTAGCGCAAACGGGCATACACAGGTCCGCAATGGCAAAGTCGCTAATTGGTGTACGCGCATACACACAATGTGACAAATGTGGTCACTTACTGGCCTATATAAGACTACTGCTGAGCCCATCACATCGCTGGATTGTCATCAGCCTTCTCGTGTTCCTTAGCCTCTGTGCATATTCTACGTGGATTTTCTGTTGTGACCCGGCTTGCTCATGACTTGTCTAATCTGCTCTCCTGGTTTGACCCCCTGGCTTGCTTAACTGACTTTGCTGCTATCTCCAGTGTCTGATCCCGGTCTGCATCACAAACTTTGCTACTGCTACCTGTTCCTGGCCTGTCTTCCTGTATTTGGCCTTGTCTTGACCATGTTCCTGCTACCTGCCTCTTCCTCCTGTCGGATCTACCGTCTCTTGCATAAACCATTGCCAAGTGTTACTGAGGATTCCTAGATACTTTGGCCCGGCTGTGTATCCTGCATTATCCGGTATACTTCAGGTGACCACCGGCTCTACTCCCTGTACCCATCCGGCAACCTCTGCTTCTTTGGGCACTACACCTTCTGTACCATTTTCAGGGGTGTACTGTACTTAGCCACAAGGGGAGCCCTCTCTGCACTTAGGCCTCCAACCAGGTACGTGACAGGAGGCCAGTGGAGGGATTGGCAGAGAGGGGTGGAGAACACTGAATGACAGCCAATAAAGGAAATGGCAGAGGGGGTGGATGACACTGAACAATAAATGGCAGCCAATGGAGGGATTGGCAGAGAGGGGTGGAGGACAATGAATGGCAGCCAATGGAGGGATTGGCGGAGAGGGGTAGCAGACACTGAATGACAGCCAATAGAGGGATTTGCAGAGAGGGGTGGAGGACACTGAATGGTAGCCAATGGATGGATTGGCAGAGAGGGGTGGAGGACAATGAATGGCAGCCAATGGAGGGATTGGCAGAGAGAGGCGGAGGACACTGAATGGCAGCCACTGGACTAATTGGCAGAGAGAGGAGGAGGACACTGAATGGCAGCCACTGGACTAATTGGCAGAGAGGGGTGGAGGACACTAAAAGGCAGCCAATAGAGGAATTGGCAGAGAGGGGTGGAGGACACTGAATGGCAGCCAATTAGGGGATTAGCAGAGAGGGGTGGAGGACACTGAATGGCAGCTAATGGGGGGATTGGCAGAGAAGGGTGGAGGACACTAAAAGGCAGCCAATAGAGGAATTGGCAGAGAGGGGTGGAGGACACTGAATGGCAGCCAATTAGGGGATTAGCAGAGAGGGGTGGAGGACACTGAATGGCAGCCAATGAAGGGATTGGCAGAGAAGGGTGGAGGACATTGAATGGCAGCCAGTGGAGGAATTGTCAAAGAGGGGTGGAGGACACTGAATGTTAGCCAATGGGGGATTGGCAGAGAGGGGTGGAGGACACTGAATGGCAGCCAATGAAGGGATTGGCAGAGAGGGGTGGAGGACATTGAAAGCAGCAGTGGAGGTATTGGCAGAAAGAGGTGGAGGACACTGAATGCAGCCAATGGAGAAATTGACAGAGAGAGGTAGCAGGCACAGAATGGCAGCCAATGGAGGAATTGACAGAGAGGAGTGGAGGACACTGAATGGCAGCCAATGGAGGGATTGGCAGAGAGGGGTGGAGGACATTGAAAGCAGCAGTGGAGGTATTGGCAGAAAGAGGTGGAGGACACTGAATGCAGCCAATGGAGAAATTGACAGAGAGAGGTAGCAGGCACAGAATGGCAGCCAATGGAGGAATTGACAGAGAGGAGTGGAGGACACTGAATGGCAGCCAATGGAGGGATTGGCAGAGAGGGGTGAAAGACACTGAATGGAGGCCAATGGAGGGATTGGCAGAGAGGGATGGAGGACACTGAATGGCAGCCAATGAAGGAATTGGCAGAGAGGAGTGGAGGACACTGAATGGCAGCCAATGAAGGGATTGGCAGAGAGGAGTGAAGGACATTGAATGGCAGCCAGTGGAGGAATTGGCAGAGAGCGGTGGAGCACGCTGAATGGCAGCCAATGGAAGAATTGGCAGAGAGGGTGGAGGACATTGAATGGCAGCCATAGTTACATAGTTAGTCAGGTTGAAAGAAGACACAAGTCCATCCAGTTCAACCATTAAAAAAAAATAACTGAAATTAAAAATATCGTACAATACCATATATCTACAGTTGATCCAGAGGAAGGCAAAAAACACCAATTTGCTACAGCAGGGCGAAAAAATCCTTCCCGATCCTCGGCAATCGGATTTTCCCTGGATCAACTTTACCTATACATGTTAGTACTCAGTTATATTCTGTACATTTAGGAAAGAATACAGACCTTTATTATAGCAATCTACTGAGCTGGCCAGAACCACCTCTAGAGTAGGGATGAGCCGAACCCCCCTCCCGTTCGGTTCGCATCAGAATCTTTGAACGGACCGAACGTTTGCGCGAACTTTAAAAACCCCAATGAAGTCTATGGGACTCGAACGTTCGAAATCAAAAGTGCCAAAGTGTGCCAACGAGTCCATTATGGTCCTCCATGTAACGGTATCTTTCATCCCCCTAATGTTCCATGCGGTAATACTGATGTCTGTAGTCATAGGGGGGGGGTGTATAGGGATGAGCCCGATGTTCTAGTCAAATCTAAGGACATTTTGGGGTGTTCGCGGGAGATTAAAACTGCAATTTTGCATGCACCTGTTGCCTTTGGCCAATCATGGTTCAGGGGGCTAAATGTCATTTAAAACTGCTTGCGGCTGTAATGTATTGCCCCCCCCCCAGTCTATTACCAGTCCCTGTGGGTCTGTTATGGGTATTAAGGGGAACCCTGAACCATATTTTTTAAAATAGCGTGGGGGTCCCCCCAAAAAAACATACTAGGCCCTTCAGGGCTGGTATAGATTTTAAGGGGAACCCCACGTCCAAATAAAAAAAATGGCATAGGGATCCCCCAAATCCATACCAGGCCCTTCAGGTATGGATTTTAAGGGGAACACTGTGCCAAAATAGAAAGAATGGTGTGGGGGTCCCCCTAAAATACATACCAGACACTTATCTGAGCACGCAACCAAGCAGGCTGCAGGAAAAGGGGGGATGAGAGAGTGCCCCCCTGTATCAGGTCACATGCCCTCAACATGGGAAGGGTGCTTTGGGGTCCCCCTAAAACACCTTGTCCCCATGTTGATGGGGACAAGGGCCTCTTCCCCACAACCCTTGCCGGTGGTTGTGGGGGTCTGCGGGCGGGGGCTTATCTGAATCTGATTAATAAGGGGGCCCCCAGAACCCGGCCCCCTATGGGTATCGGGTACATTGTACCCCTACCCATTCACTAAAAAAAGTGTCAAAAAAGTAAAAATGACAGGAGACTTGGACTTCCTTTATTTAAAAAAAAAGTGTCCGGTGATGTCCATCCATCTTAAATCACAGCGCAGACGACCCGAGATTTTTTTCAAAATAAAATGAAAAAACTCTGCCTCCATGGGAGGCGTCCAGCCGACTGCAGCCTTTTCATGATGACAGCTGTTATATAGTTGAGGGTGGGGCCAGCCAGTGATGTAAATGGTTGACCCCACCCCCTCTGACATCGCGTGATGTCACATGATGATAGAGGGGGCGGGGTTGGGCCCCAAAGCACCCTCCCCATGTTGAGAGCATGTGGCCTGGTACGGTTCAGGAGGGGGCGCTCTCTCATACCCCCATTTTCCTGCGGCAGGTTGCATGCTCGGATAAGAGTCTGGTATGGAATTTAGGGAGGACCCCCACGCCATTTTTTTACAAAATTTGGACGCTGTTGTTTTTCAATGACTTTCATCTATATTGCAGGGACCCAACAATTCATTACAGCCGCGAGTAGTTTTAAATTACATTTTTACCTTTAGAAATGTCATTTTGCTGCGGGACAGTTCTAAACACGGGAAACATGCGCTACTTTACAGACATACTATAGACACCCCACAGGTACGAAATTGAAAGGAATATTTCACTTTTATTGTTTCACTTTAAGCATTATTAAAATCACTGCTCCCCAAAAAAACTGTCGTTTTTAAAACTTTTTTGCATTGATACATGTCCCATGGGGCAGGACCCGGTCCCCAAACACTCCCGTGGGGCAGGACCCGGGTCCCCAAACACTCCCCTGGGGCAGGACCCAGGTCCCCAAACACTCCCCTGGGGCAGGACCCGGGTCCCCAAACACTCCCCTGGGGCAGGACCCATGTCCCCAAACACTCCCCTGTGGCAGGACCCGGGTCCCCAAAAACACTTTTTATGACAATAACTTGCATATAAGCCTTTAAAATTTGCACTTATGGTTTTTCATGTTCGTGTCTCATAGACTTTAAAGGTGTTTGCACAAATTTTTTGCCTGTTCACATGTTCTGCTGCGAATCGGGGGGTGTTGGGCTCATCCCTAGTGGTGTATATCCAATGGTAAATGAAGAGACAGTAGAGGCAAACGCCTATCAGACTGTAGTGGATACCGGATGGGTAGTGCAGCAAGTCATAGAATCCCACCTCAGGGCACTTGTGAGTAATCAGGTGGTATTGGCACAACATATGCAGAGAAATCATGTACAATAAATTGCAGTAAGATTGGCAAAACAGTCATAAAAACTTGAAAGAAGAAAAAAACATGAATGTATAAACAAGCACAAATAACGATTCCCGCAGGAGCGTCCATGGAGGAAAAAAGTGGGTTTCCCCTTTCACCACCACTTGTAATTTAGCGGGGTACAGCATGGCATAGGGAATTTGTAATGTGTGCAGCCTGCATTACACATCATCGTATTGGGCCCTCAGCTTCTGGACCTCCACCGGGGAATCCGTAAAAAAGAGATCTTTGGGGAGAGGATTGGCCATCTTGGCTGCCTCTGGCTGGTACCCCGGTCTCTTCTCCATTCCTCCGGGTCATCGTTCTAGTTGTCGGGCGCCCCTGCAGTGTTGGTCGGGTGGAGGAGCAGACTGCAGGGAAGCCCCCACACCATTGCTGGCTGCTGAGGGAGAGCTGTAAAGCTGATTATATGCTGATAATCGGCAGTAGCACAGAGCTCAGTGTCCACTCACCTCGGCAGCTGTGCCACGCCCCCATCATATTTTAGTGTAGTTGTGATAATTGATGGGCGGCACACACAATAGGACAGCGCTGTGACACATAATGCTCTTCTAGGTGATAAAGGGAAGACTTACCTTTGTTACAGCAGCAGTCCGGTAGAAGTTATTTCTGTAGGTATTTGAGTTGTTACACATAGCGCAGGTTTTTTTCTATTTATATTGGTGACATAATTGCCCAAATCTGGGGATCAGGAGCCATTTCCACCCTTTACTCTCGGCTGGGGTTCTTTGTATCCATATAACAGATGTTCTACATGACTAAATCTCACATCAATTTTACTGCAAAATCAAAGGGGCCAAAATGTCTCCCCCCTCCCCCGAGCAGTAATATATTTCTATCCCCCTTGGTGGGAGTGGAGATGACCCATCTATAAGGATATACAGTACATACACACACAGCACAAGGCCGTGTTCACACTATGAGACGTTTCTGCAGTTCCTCTGATCTCCACAAGATGGCAGACAGGAAGTCTCTATGGAAGACAGGAAGTGATGTCAGACACAGACAGGAAGTTCCGGGTGAGAGGTGAGTCGGGAGGAAAAAGAGAGGAGACGTTGCTGGAAGAGGCAGCAGAGGAGGTAATAAGATCTTATTTTCTATTTACACCCAGTAACCCCGTCATGTCCGTCCTCTTCCTCCATAGTCACTGTGACGTCTTTTATCGCCAGCAGATGATGATACACACATATATAGTGTGTAAATGTAGATTAACCCCTTCATGGTCAGAACTAAGGATGAGCTCCGGCGTGTTTGCATAGAACACGTGCAGAGCTCGCCAGGAAGTGTGCACGGCGCTGCGCTAATCACAGCCAGGGAGACATTTCCCGATCTCTGCAGCCGAGCATCGGGACAATGTCTCCCTGGCTGTGATTAGCACAGCGTGGTGCACACTTCCTGGCGGGCTCTGCACGTGTTCTATGCAAACACGCCGGAGCTCATCCTTAGTCAGAACATTTCCTCACCTATGGGGCCGGAACATTCTCTTCATATTGGAGGTGTGGGGGGGGGGGGATAGGGAAGGTTTATGTAGACATAAAGGCCAAAGGGAAGGAGGATCCCAGACCCCAGAAACATATCAAACACTAAACTGAATGTTCCTCTGTGTGTAAGACCACTGGGGGGCGTTCTTACATGATAGAACCCCTCATATTATCCCCCATACACCCCCATCCTAATATTATACAACCAGTACAGTCCAGATCATTCTCTCTTATCAATTATTGGACCACAGGTAAATCTGTATACATCACATGACCAATCAGCATGGAGCAGGACCAGAGTCACATGACTGAAAGGATTCTAAACCTCACCCTGGAGATCATCTACCTGCTGACCGGAGAGGTGAGGAGGATTCTGGGAGGTCACATGACATCACTCTTATCTCTAATAATAATACACAGACCTGACCGGAGAGGTGAGGAGGATTCTGGGAGGTCACATGACATCACTCTTATCTCTATTAATAATACACAGACCTGACCGGAGAGGTGAGGAGTATTCTGGGAGGTCACATGACATCACTCTTATCTCTATTAATAATACACAGACCTGACCGGAGAGGTGAGGAGGATTCTGGGAGGTCACATGACATCACCCTTATCTCTATTAATAATACAGACCTGACCGGAGAGGTGAGGAGGATTCTGGGAGGTCACATGACATCACTCTTATCTCTATTAATAATACACAGACCTGACCGGAGAGGTGAGGAGGATTCTGGGAGGTCACATGACATCACCCTTATCTCTATTAATAATACAGACCTGACCGGAGAGGTGAGGAGGATTCTGGGAGGTCACATGACATCACTCTTATCTCTATTAATAATACACAGACCTGACCGGAGAGGTGAGGAGGATTCTGGGAGATTACATGACATCACTCTTATCTCTATTAATAATACAGACCTAACCGGAGAGGTGAGGAGGATTCTGGGAATCTAACATGATATTCCTATTGGTTCCTCAATACAGAGATTTCCTCTTGTGAAGTCAGGTGATCACATGACCATCACAGTGCCTCCATGTGACTCCCTAAAACCTGAGAGACACAACATGGAGAAGATTCTAGAAGTCACCAAGAAGATGATGGAGCTGCTGACAGGAGAGGTGAGGAGGATTCTTGGAATTCTGGGACATTATCCAGTAACAGACAAGGGGTGTGTCTGGATGGTGACTGTATCATTGTGTGTGTCAGGTTCCTATAAGGTGTCAGGATGTCACTGTCTATTTCTCCATGGAGGAGTGGGAGTATTTAGAAGGACACAAGGATCTCTACAAGGACGTCATGATGGACAATCAGCCACCCCTCACATCACCGGGTAAGAGGAGACTTTATTGTAAAGGAGAGAGCAGTACGGAGGCTCCACCTAGATCCCCCATCATCTGATAAACACATAGAAACAATGTATTCAGTCAGTGTGTGTGTTTCCTACAGATGGATTCAGTAATGGGAACCCACCAGAGAGATGTCCCCGTCCTCAGGATTCCACACTGGTCAATATTAAAGAAGAGATAAAAGAGGAGGATGATGAGGATGGGGTGATGGAGGAGTCAGAGTTTCCAAAAGGACACAAAGATCTGTACCAGGACACCATGGTGGAGTCATCCAGCTACAGAGACCCCCCAGAGAGATGTCCCCGTCCTCTGTATTCCCGGGATTCCACACAGGAAGGTCACACCATCCCTCCTTATTTAAAGGTTGGTGGGACGGAACATCTAGACATGGACTTGTGGGGTGATGTGTGGATTTTATAGATGTGATGTCACAATAATAAAGCTAATATCTTACAGATGATATTCTCTCTGATTGTCTTGGTTTAGAGTGGAGATCCAATCGATATAGAATTTGAGGTGAAATCAGAAGAAGAGACGTATGTGAGGGATGATCAGCAGTCTATGGAGGAGGATGGAATAACGGGGACATTTATAGAGGAGGACACTCCTACAGAGATCAGCACAGGTGGGTCATTAACACTAAATCCATTCCTCTACCCATACTGCTCACTGATTGGTCCAGAGTAGGGCGGGGACTGGGTGATATCAGCCTGTAATGCCCTGGTCACTTTCCTGAGCTGTGTTCCCCGTCCTGTATTTCTATGGGATAATCTCTGTGCTGCAGACACAGTTCATGTATCTAGGATGGATTTATGGACATTCTGGGCTTCAGCTGCTCGTAAAATGTTCATTTTTCCCCCCATAGGTGTTGCTTGTCTTAGTCATCTGGGGTATGTGTCTTAGGTCTTCTGCCCCATACCTGGATCTAGCGAGATCTCTGACAGAGGAATTCTCCCGGGGTTACTAGTTGTGATGTTTGCTGGCAGTGCCGGGTGGAGGGATAGGTCTGTATAGTCTCAGACCCAAGACAAGAAGAACTCTCCACATAGTATAGATCTATAAGATCTCTGACTTTATTACATATCTGTCACACACATCGGTAGACATGCACAGTGTATCTCCTCGCCGCTCCCTCGCTCCGTTCACAATCATTATTTAGACCTTTCTCTAGAATTGCCAAACCCATGATACACTCCTGGAGTAAAAATCCAATAAGTAGGTGGATTCAGAAAGACTTAGGCTGGCGTATCAGTAGATACGTCGGCCTAAGTCAGAATCTGCGGTGACGCAAATTTAAGCGTATTCTGGTAACCAGATACACTTAAATTAGGCTAAGATACGAGTGGCGTAAGTGTCTTACACCGTCGTATCTTAAAGTGTAATTTTTAGGCTGGCCGCTAGGTGGCGCTTCCATTGCGTTCGGCGTAGAATATGTAAATCACTAGATACACCGATTCACGAACGTACGCCTGGCCTACGCAGTACAGATATGCCGTTTACGTAAGGCATTTTCAGGCGTATAGTTATTTCATCAAATAGCTGGACTAGTAATGTTAAGTATGGCCGACGTTCCCGCATTGAAATTTGAAAATTTTACGTCGTTTGCGTAAGTCGTCCATGAATAGGGCTGGACGTAATTTACGTCCACGTCGAAACCAATACGTCCGTGCGGCGTACTTAGCCGCAATGCACACTCGGACATGTACACGAATGGCGCATGCGCCATTCTTAAAAAACGTCAATCACGTCAGGTCACACTTCATATACATAAAACACGCCCCCCACATCCTCATTTGAATTAGGCGTGCTTACGCCGGCCCCATTTACGCAATGCCGCCGTAACTTAGCAGGCAAGTACTTTGTGAATACAGTACTTGCCTTGCTAACTTACGGCGGCGTAGTGTAAATACGATACACTACGCCGCCGCAAAGATGTGGCGGGCTTTCTGAATCTAGCTAAAGATGTTCTTATTTCTGGTATGAAGGATTGAACACGCACTACAGACACACATTTAGCCCTTGTGATATTGAACGTCTTTAGAAATAAAACAAAAATACCGTATATACTCGAGTATAAGCCGAGTTTTTCAGCACATTTTTTGGTGCTCAAATTTCCCCCCTACTCGAGTCACCTTTTTGTGCCTGATCTCCCGGATTTGGGGACCCGGTACCGGCCGGCCGTAGGTCTCCTGGACCCCAAACTTGGCACACATATAGCCCCACTCTTTTTCTACAAGTGTGCAAAGTTTGTTGTCCGGGGGACCTACGGCCGAGGAGCACCAAGTTTCCAAATTCGGGCACCCCTTCTATAGACTCATGTTAAATGTAAGTCTAGTCATGGACACAGTGAGGCATGCACATGGACACCCTAGGCTTATACTCGAGTCAATACGCTTTCCCATCATGGACTAAATAAGGAAGTGCAGGACTTCTTGTGTTGGGAAGATGAAAATGAGTGATAGAGGGGGAGGGGACACTTGTCCTATAATCCCCTCATCACTGTCACTCCTATAAAAGACAGTTCTCGTTGTTTCCTCACTCTCTGACTAAGGTCCATTAATAAAGAAATGAGGAGCCATTTACTAGTTACCTTGAGGGGGGAATTGTAAGATCCTCAGAGAAAAAGCTGCCTGATGTGGGCGGAGTCCTGGTTTAGGGGAACCAATCTGCTCATGTCTAGTAATAATCTTTGTATTTTAGTAGATGGACGGGAGATGAGGAAAACCTCAGAGGATTGTCTCACTTTGTCTCCAGACTGTAAAGTAGAAGATGAGGACATCACACAGTATAGTCCAGGAGAAAACCCGACTACCTCAAATGTTTATCCGGCACCACACAGTGTAGATGGACCATCGTATTCCTCTTATCCTGAGGAACCTCAGACTGTGCGGGACGGTGCCGGACCATCGTATTCCTCTTATCCTGATGAACCTCAGACTGTGCGGGACGGTGCCAGACCATCGTATTCCTCTTATCCCGAGGAACCTCAGACTGTGAGGGACGGTGCCATTCTTCCAACAAATAAGAGACTTAACTGTACTGAGTGCAGGAAGTGTTTCAGTTTTTAATCCGATCTTTCCACACATCAGAGATCTCACGCAGGAGAGAATCCGTATTCCTGTCCTGAGTGTGGAAAATGTTTTTCACAGAAGTCCAATCTTTCCACACATCAGAGATCTCACACAGGGGAGAAGCCGTATTTCTGTTCTGAGTGCGGGAAATGTTTTTCAACAAAGTTCCATCTTTCCAGACATCAGAGATCTCACACGGGGGAGAAGCCGTATTCCTGTTCTGAGTGTGGGAAATGTTTTTCAGATAAGTCCCATCTTTCCAGACATCAGAGATCTCACACAGGGGAGAAGCCGTATTCCTGTCCTGAGTGCGGGAAATGTTTTTCAGATAAGTCCCATCTTTCCACACATCAGAGATCTCACACGAAGGTGAAGCCGTATTCCTGTCCTGAGTGTGAGAAATGTTTTTCATATAGGTCCAATCTTTACACACATCAGAGATCTCACACGGAGGAGAAGCCGTATTCCTGTCCTGAGTGCGAGAAATGTTTTTCATATAAGTCCGATCCTTCCAGACATCAGAGATCTCACACGGGGGAGAAGCCGTATTCCTGTCCTGATTGCGGGAAATGTTTTTCAGATAAGTCCCATCTTTCCACACATCAGAGATCTCACACGGAGGTGAAGCCGTATTCTTGTCCTGAGTGCGAGAAATGTTTTTCAACAAAGTCCCATCTTTCCAGACATCAGAGATCTCACACGGGGGAGAAGCCGTATTCCTGTCCTGAGTGCGGGAAATGTTTTTTAAAGAAGTCCCATCTTTCCAGACATCAGAGATCTCACACGGGGGAGAAGCCGTATTCCTGTCCTGAGTGTGGGAAATGTTTTTCAACAAAGTCCAATCTTTCCACACATCAGAGATCTCACACGGGGGAGAAGCCGTATTCCTGTCCTGAGTGTGGGAAATGTTTTTCAACAGAGTCCCATCTTTCCAGACATCAGAGATCTCACACGGGGGAGAAGCCGTATTCCTGTCCTGAGTGTGGGAAATGTTTTTCAACAAAGTCCCATCTTTCCAGACATCAGAGATCTCACAAGTAAGGATAAAATACACAAGTAAACCAAATAGTAACTGGGGTAAATCTTTGGATCCGCTCTATAGTGCTTCTAAAAAGGAGAATTAGGAGTGGGTGTACACGATGTGGTGTAAAATGTTTTTTTCCCCTTTTTTTTTTTATGATAGGAAGTATAAGAGTGCCCTGTATTCTTGCTGAATTTTTTTTGGTTGCGACTTAATGCAGGATAGAATATTGAAAATAGGATCTTGGAATGTCCGCGGATTGGGTACCCCAGCCAAAAGAGCAGCAGTATTTGATATGTTAGAAGTGCATGAGGTGGGGCTGATCTGCTTACAGGAGACACACTATACTAATGAAATCAAGAAACAAGCTCAGAATAGGAAATTCAAAAACCAATATCACTCGGTTCACACATCTTATTCAAGGGGTGTGACGGTTTTGGTTAAAAAGGGAGTGATGTTCACCTGTAAGCAGATCAGTATTGAAGAAGAGGGGTGGTACGTTTTTCTTTATTGCGTAATAGAAAACAGGGAACACGTTCTTGCAAATATATATATCCCTCGGCCATTTAAGTTGGAAGTCATGTATAAACGAATGGATTTCACAATGGATAAAACTGGGATTCCCGTCATAGCAATGGGGGGTTTTAATGAGGTAATAAAAAATGGGATAGATTTCTAGGGGAAAGTGCACAGAATGCCTCAGAGAGTCGGTTGTATCAGTTCTTACAGGAAGTAGGGTTATTTGATATATGGAGAGTGAGAAACCCAGAGGAGCTGCAATACTCGTGTTGCTCCAGTTCTCATTCCACACTATCCAGGATAGAACTAGTCCTGGGTAATGTGGAAGCATCTCAAATAGTAAGGGAAATAGTATATCAGGTCAGAGGGGTATCAGATCACTCATTGGTGACAATAACGGTAAACTTAGAGGGGAGTAGGCGTGGTAGGGAATGGAAAATCAGTCTGTTATGGTTTAAATGAATGGGGGATCCTGAGGTGACATTAAAATTAAAAGAGTTTATAGAGTTCAATGAAGGTACTGTGACGCAGGGAGTGATGTGGGATGCATTAAAAGCATTCCTTAGAGGCCTATGTATTCAACAAGTGGCGAAAATTAAAGTATCAAGGGAATGGAAAAATAGGATTAGGATTGAACTGGAGAATACAGAGAAGGAATATATTGAGAACCCAACACTGGAGAAACAAAGAATATGGTTAAACAAGCAACAGGAGTACAGGGTTGAAATGATAAGAAAATCAGAGAATAAGAGATTATTTCAAAAGCAAGTTGCCTTTGGGGAGGGGGAAAGCATCGGGAGAATGCTGGCCCACTTAGTAAGAACCAATTCCTCCCCCTCCGCAGTACCCGCGATTAGCACACTTAATGGAGAAATTTCCACACAGGTGTCAGTGATTACAGACACATTTAGAGAGTATTATATACTGTAGGTCACAAGGGATAGCGGGAGCGGAGGAATTGGAAGTTTTTTTTTCGAGAACTTAGAATTAGCGACTCTCACGGGGATAGAGAAAGAGCAAATGGAGGCCCCAATAACCCTTGAAGAGGTAGAAGTATTGAACTGGGCGATGGAAGGGGGGAAGTTGCCCACTTCGATGACTGAAGCCACAATAATAGTATTGCACAAGGAAGGGAAGAATCCATTAGAGACCACATCATATCGTCCTATTTCCCTTCTCTGTGAAGATGCTAAAACAATGGCGGGTAGATTGAATAAAATTGTTGCGAGACTTATACATCAGGACCAAACCGCATTTATACCGAGTAGATCAACCAGCATGAACATTAGGAGGGTATTTCTTAACTTGCAAATGCCAATAGAGAACGGGGGCACAAGAGCAATGATGTCCCTAGACGTGGTCAGCTTTTGACAGCTTGAAATGGGGGTATATCTGGCATGTTTTGGAAGTTTTTGGGTTTGGCCCAAAATGTATTAGATGGGTGAAAATATTGTACAATGGCCCTAGTGCGAGAATTAGAGTCAACAATGACTATTCAGCCAAGGTTCAGTTAGAGAGGGGCACGAGGCAGAGGTGTCCATTGTCACCCCTGCTTTTTGCTTTAGCAATGGAACCGCTGGCCACTGCAGACCGGACACAAAAATTGAGGGATTCGTGAGAACGACTGGGGAGGAGAGAATTGCTCTCTATGCGGACGATGTGCTCCTCTTCTTCGGTGACACGGATCACTCCATTAAACAGGCAATGACTATTTTCAGAGAATTTGGAAGACTCTCAGGATTGGTTATAAATTGGGATAAATCAGCATTAATGCCGGTAGACCCAATGAGGACCCAGACATTGGTAGGAATTCCACAGTTGGAGATAGTCGGGAGTATGAAATACTTAGGAATATATATATAACAAGTGACCTCAACAAATATATAGGGAAAAATATAGTCCCCCTACCGTCTACATTTAAAAATAAAATTCAAATCTGGCGGCATCTCCCACTGTCGGTCGCGGGGAGATGTAATTTGATCAAAATGCTGTGTATGCCACAATTCTTATATGTATTGCATAACGCACCCATATGGATACACAAAAAATGGTTCCGGAAAATAGACACCTTGGCCCGGATTCACATACATTGGCGCATATTTATACCGGCGTAGTGTATCTTTATTAGGCTTACGCCAGCGCAGAGCGGCAAGCACAGTATTCACAAAGCACTCGCCCCCACTCGCTGATAAAGATACGCTGGGTTCCCTCAGCGTAACTCATCGTAAGATCGCCAATTTTGTTTGGGAGCCACGTCGCACAACTGCGCAATTGTCAGTTAAAGCGACGCAGTGCCGAATCGCAAAAACTGGCCCGGTCATTGACCAGCAATATGGTCCGGAGCTCAAGTGGTTAAAAAATAACAAAACAGTAAAGTTAGCCCAATTTGTTGTGATAATGTGAAACATGATGTTACACCGAGTAAATAGAAACCTAACTTGTCACGCTTTAATATTGCACACACTCATGGAATGGCGCCAAACTTCAGGACTTTAAAATCTCCATAGGTGACACTTTTTTTTTTTTTACAGGTTACCAGTTTAGAGTTACAGAGGAGGTCTAGTGCTAAAAGTATCGCTCTTGCTCTAACGCACGTGTCAATACCTCACATGTGTGGTTTGAACGGTGTTTATATATATGGGGGCGGGACTTACATGTGTGTTCGCTTCTGAGTGCGAGCTACTAGGGACAGGGGCCTTTTAATTATTATTATTTATTTTTTGATGTAATAATTCAATAAGACCTCCCCTTCAGGCTGGAAAGCATGAGTTCAGGGGGAAAAAAACACAGAGCTCATCCTTTCAGCCGCGATTGCAGCTTTGCTTATGTTTCTGCATTTCTGCTGAACTGAGCATGTCCAGAGATTTAGAAATGTTGATGTTGCTTTTTGTGGGTGAAAATCACTTGGATGTCTCTGAGCATGCACCCAATGAGGAGAGAGACTGAACTTTCTCCATGTGTTTTCAATTGCTTCATTAGCACACGTTATATAAAGCGTGTATACAGTAGTTGTCAGCTGCCCTGAGAGAGGGCAGGCTGTGTGTGGTGGGAAGGCTGGCAAGAATGTCTTTGCTAAACAGATATGTTTTTGAGCAAGGTTTTTTTGGCAATGTATGTTTTTTTAATGATTTTCACTTTGATTTATTTGTCTATGGTGCCTTATTTTGCTAAAGTTTTCTCAAGATGTTTTGACTAATGTTCCAATCCTGTCTGTGGGTCTATCCTGTTATTTCCAAAGCATAAACCATATGCTGTTTACTGTCTCAAATGTATATTTTTAGTTTTTATATTTGTTTGTGTTTTTATGTTTAATTTTTTTGTTTTGCTTTCCTTGTTTTGTTGACCAATAAAATTACTTTCAAATTTTGAAGTTTGTTTGTTTGTTTTTTGTTACTTTTTCATGCTACAGATTTTGACAGCTGTAGCTGCAATAGTTTGGGCCTAAACAATCAGGTGTGATTTTTGTCTGTAAGCTTCCTGGTGTGTAATCATGAAATGTTTGCTTCCATGTTTATTCACCAGGAAATGAAAAAGACAGAGCGGTAAGTATTTTCTTTTTACTGCAGTGGTCCTCAAGTACCCCCGACGGGACATGTTTTGTGGATTTCTCTTATCAAGAATTGCTGTCCAGACTGTCTTTTAAAGCACATGTGCAAGATGAAGGAAAACCTGCAAACATGGCCTGTGGGGGGGGGTATTGGTGGACAGGCTTGAAGTGCTGATTTACAGCACTGTGCTTAAATCTAGCGCAGGGCAATCCTATTCTAATTGTGGGTGTTTGAGGGAAGCCAAGTGAGTGTTAGAACCCCTGCTTGTTTTTTTTGGGGTTGAGCTTTGTGTCCCTTTTCTTAAAATTGGCTTCACTTCCTGTCACACAGCTGAACAGGAAGTGAGGTTAAAACCCTACCAGTGTCATTTCTTGGGGACACAGGTCAATCTAACTACTGTCCCCATTAAGCAAATTGCACTCCAGCACTGCTGTGTACACCCCAAATCATGGGTCTTCAAACTACGGCCCTCCAGTTGTTCAGGAACTACAATTCCCATCATGCCTAGTCATGTCTGTGAATGTCAGTGCATTACAAGGCCTCATGGGATGTGTAGTTCTACAACAGCTGGAGGGCCGTAGTTTGAGGATCCCTGCCCCAAATGATTATTTAGTTTGGGGTTTAGTAAAGGCAAAGCCACTCTGCAGTACAAGCATAGTTGCTGAAAATCAGAGAGGAAGCACTGATGGTTTTAACATCCAATCCTGTAGAAGCAAAGTTGTTTTGTTTTCTTCCTTGCTTTGCACTTGTAGGAGTGGATTTGCCTTTAGTCAATGGACCCCAAAGTCCCTAATAATTTGGGGTGTACACAGCAAAATGCTAGAGTGCAATTTACATAATGGGAAACTATTTAGATTGATCTCTGTGTCCCCAAGAAAAGATATTAGTAAGGTTTTACCCTCACTTCCTGTTTGGCTATGTGACAGGAAGTGAATGAATTAGAAAGGGTGAAGACACCTCACAAATGTTGTCACTATCAGGGGTGCAGACATCCCCAAAAAATGAGCAGATAATACTTATTTGCAAATTAATAATTTTTTAGTTAACATTGGGTGGGGTGCTCTAACACACACATTCATACATATTAGCCACGCTGTATCCTGGCCTATTGGCATGGTTATATTTTCTTAGGGCTCTCAATAAAACTCTATGAAATTTGTGCTCTAAGAAGAAAAATGTTACTGCGCTGATCTAATTATCCAGAGGTATTTAATCTCTGGGAATATGGACATAAGTGAAATATCAGGGCCACAATGTACCCAATCTTAAGTGTGAATAACCTGAATACAAACAATAAAAAATATAAGAAATATATGAGTCATACAAATGTGACACAGTGATTTCAAACTTAAATCATATATCTAGATCAGTGTGTCAGCATACAATCCATATGCCACAGTGCTTCTATGAGAAAAATGGCTGTTGCTGCTACTGACCAACCAAATAGTGAAAACAATACGAAAGATATTACAAAAAAATATATTATATATATATATATGTGTGTGTAAAAACCCAATATGCGGTACGCCAACTGCACCGTGAGTTGTCCAATAACCAATATTGGAACAAAATAAAATAAATATCAATAAAAGTGAAATAATTATCAAACAACCATACAAATGTGCAATGTGCTGGCTGCACTTAAAAATAGTCCAAATGACAGGCAATCTTGCTCTTATACAATAGGTTCCAGCAAACACAAGGTTCAATGTTGGTAATGCTGTATACAGGAAAGTGCCGCTATCTCTTCCACCCGACAAAGATGTGCCACCATCACCAATGGTTAAAATCAACACTCACCAGACCCCAGATATTATTAGGCTCCAAAGTGGTGTCTTTTCTTTGTCGGTCAGTGGGTGTTGCCTCCTTTTCCCTTTTACAAGGTGTCATCAATTCCTCAAAAACAAGGGGCTCATCATGGTGTAGTATATTAAAATATGTATTTATTTAAAAAAGGTAAAAAAATATAACACTTACAATATAAAGTGCCTCTGACCGGCACTGAGTGTCTTTGGCAGTGTCAACCGTTAAAAGCCGCTGACCAGCATTTAAGTGGCGTCCTAAGAGGTGTGCTTGCCCCGCTGTGCTCCGCATGTATTGCTACAAGGGGTCCGTGCGCGCTGGTGTGCTGCACCCTCAATGTGTGTGTCCAAACAGCCTCTACGCGTTTCGCTAGTTGCGTCGTCAGGAGAGCTATGAAATTTGTGCTTAAACTAGAACCAGGGGCGGACTGACAACTCATGGGGCCCCCGGGCAATAGAAGATTATGGGGCCCCTCTGGCTTACAGATGGCCACCACGCCAGGAGGCAGTGCAGAGGCAGGGCAGTAACCCCCCCCCCCCCCCCCCCAGAACTAGTGTGTGTGTGTGCCCTGAAAATTACTGGGCGGGTCATACAAAAACAGGGTGTGGCTTTGACAGGAAGGGGTGGGTCATTTTTCTATTAGGAGGTGCAGATATGTAGTCAGGCCTAGGGCAGCACAAAACCTAAATATACTACTGCATATTAGGGCTTATTTATACCGGATCCGATTTACAGCATGTTTTTTTAGTGTGGGAGGAAACCCACGCAGGCACAGGGAGAACATGCAAACTCCATGCAGATGCTGTCACGGGCGGGATTCGAACCAGCGACCCTTTTGCTGCTAGGTCAAAGTGCTATACACTACACCACTGTGCTGAACGAACATGATTGCAGCTGAAAGCATGAGATCTTTTTTTTATTTCCAATACCATGCTTTCCAGCCTTATTGACCCCGCCTCTCTCCATAAAGAGGACCTGTCACACACTAGTCCTATTACAAGGGATGTTTACAAGTGGTTAAAGTGAAATAATAAAAGTGAAATATTCCTTTAAATTTCATACAGGGGGAGGGGGTTTACACGCATGTTTCCCGTGCTTAGAACTGTCCCTGTACACGATGTCATTTCTGAAGTGAAAAAAAAGTAAGTTTAAAGTACTCATGGCTATAAAGATTACAGTCATTGCTCATTAAAACAAAAACAAAATGTATGGGGGTCCCCCCAAATTAAATTACCAGGCCCTTCAGGTCTGGAATGGATATTAAGGGGAACCCCGCCATAAAACCCCCCCAAAAAAATGGCGTGGGGTCCCCCCAAATATCCATACCAGGCCCTTCAGGTCTGGTGTGGATTTTAAGGGGAACTCCACCCCAAATTAAAAAAAAAATGGCGTGGAGTCCCCCTAAAAATCCACACCAGACCCTTATCCGAGCACGTTAACCTGGCCGGCCGCAGAAAATAGGGGGGGACAGAGTGCGGCCCCCCCCCCTCTCCTGAACCGCACCAGGCCACATGCCCTCAACATGGGGAGGATGTCCCCATGTTGATGGGGACAAGGGCCTCATCCCCACAACCCTTGCCCGGTCGTTGTGGGGGTCTGCAGGTGGGGGGCTTATCAGAATCTGGAAGACCCCTTTAACAAAGGGAACCCCCAGATCCCGGCCCCCCCCCCCTATGTGAAATGGTAATGGGGTACATTGTACCCCTAACCATTTCACCCAAAAAAAAGTGACAAAAGTGTGAAAAATGACAGTAGCCGGTTTTTGACAAATCTTTTAATAAAATCTTCTTTCCGCGGTTCCTTCTTCTTTCATTCGGGTTTCTTCCTCTGCTTCTTTCTTGGGTTTCCTCGTCCACGTCTTGCCGTCTTCTCCCATCTTCTTCTCTGTCCGTCGACCTTCTCGTCCCGCATCTTCTTGATCTTCTGGGCGCTGAGCTTGAAATTGAAGATCCCGCCATGTTCACGCTCCTGGGACCCGCCCCCCTCTGACGCCACAGGTTAACTCATATGAAAGTCCGCGTGTGGCATATGTGCATCAGAGGGGGGCGGGGTCACAGAGCATCACACGGCGGGAACTTCAATTGGAAGCTCATCCGCATAGTGCGGCGGCTTCTTCTTCTCCGGACGGCGCGGTTGAAATTGAATTCCCCCGCCATGTGATGCTCTGTGACCCCGCCCCCCTCTGACGCACATGACTTTCTAAGGAGTTTACTTGTGGCGTCAGAGGGGGGCAGGTCCCAGGAGCGGCACACGGCGGCCAATTCAAATTCAAGCGCTGCGTCCGGGGAAGAAAAAGAAGATGTGGACGAGAAGGCTGGCGGACCGAGAAGAAGACACCGGGCAAGATGCGGACGAGAAAGCTGAAGGACGGACGGAGAAGACAGGAGAAGACACCGGGCAAGATACGGACGAGAAGGCTGAAGGACGGACGGAGAAGACAGGAGAAGACACCGGGCAAGATGCGGGATGAGAAGGCTGAAGGACGGACGGAGAAGACAGAAGACACCGGGCAAGATGCGGACGAGAAGGCTGAAGGACGGACGGAGAAGATAGAAGAAGACGTCGGGCAAGATGTGGACGAGAAGACCCAAGAAAGAAGCAGAGGAAGAAACCCGAATGAAAGAAGAAAAGATTTTATTAAAAGATTTGTCAAAAACCGGCTACTGTCATTTTTAACACTTTGACATTTTTTTTGGGTGAAATGGTAGAGGTACAGTGTACCCCATTACCATTTCACATAGGGGGGGGGGCAGGATCTGGGGGTCCCCTTTGTTAAAGGGGTCTTCCAGATTCTGATAAGCCCCCCGCCCGCAGACCCCCACAACCACTGGGCAAGGGTTGTGGGGATGAGGCCCTTGTCCCCATCAACATGGGGACATCCTCCCCATGTTGAGGGCATGTGGCCTGGTACGGTTCAGGAGAGGGGGGGCCGCACTCTGTCCCCCCTCTTTTCTGCGGCCGGCCAGGTCAACGTGCTCGGATAAGGGTCTGGTGTGGATTTTTATGGGGACTCCACGCCATTTTTTTTTTAAATTTGGGGTGGAGTTCCCCTTAAAATCCACACCAGACCTGAAGGGCCTGGTATGGATATTTGCGGGGGAACCCACGTCATTTTTTTTTTTTTTTTTACGGCGGGGTTCCCCTTAATATCCATTCCAGACCTGAAGGGCCTGGTAATTTAATTTGGGGGAACCCCCATACATTTTTTGTTTTTGTTTTATGAATGAATCCTGTCTGAATTGTCAGAGCCGACAATTCATTATAGCCGCGTGTGAATTTTAAATGACTTTTTTTTCTTCTGAATGTCATTTTGTGCAGGGGCAGTTCTAAGTGCGGGAAAAATGCGCTATTTCACATGCTGACATTACACCCCCCCTAGGTACGAAATTTAAAGGAATATTTCACTTTTTTTGTTTCACTTTAAGCATTAATAATTTCACTGCTCCCGAAAAAACGGCCGTTTTAAAAAATAAAAAAAGCATTGATACATGTCCCCTGGGGCAGGACTGAGGTCCCCAAACACTTTTTAGGACAAAACTTGCAGATTAGCCTTTAATAATAACACTTTTGATTTCTCCCATAGACTTCTATAGGGAGTTCGGCGCGGCTTTACATATTACTTTCAATGCGCCGGCTGCTACGCTGGTTCATGCGCCTAATTAAGGCTTCACCCAGCGCACTAATTAAGGCATGAACCAGCGCAGCGCACTGACAATAGTAAATCAGCCCCTGTGTCTCTCTCTCTAACTGTCTGTCTGACTTGCTTTCTTTAACCAAGCCGGAACACACTACACAAGGCCGCCGTGCAGGCTGCCTTTTATAGTGTGGGGCATGTACTAATCCCCCTGAACCATAATTGGCCAAAGCCACCCTGGCTTTGGCCAATTATGGCTCTTTGTTTTTGGCGCGCTGTGATTGGCCAAGCATGCGGGACATACAGCATGCTTGGCCAATCATCAGCGCTCAACGCCGCAGTGAATTATGGGACGTTTTGCGTCATTCGAATTTGGCGCGAACGACCCGTTTTGTTCGAGTTTCGACGAACGATCGAACGACTGATGTTCGAGTCGAACATACGTTCGAATCGAACGCGAAGTTCATCCCTATATATGATATACTCCCGACCTCTGTATATGATATACTCCTGACCTCTGTATATGATATACTCCTGACCCCTGTATATGATATACTCCTGACCACTGTATATGATATACTCCTGACCTCTGTATATGATATACTCCTGACCCCTGTATATGATATACTCCTGACCACTGTATATGATATACTCCTGACCTCTGTATATGATATACTCCTGATCACTGTATATGAGATATTCCTGACCACTGCACTGTAGGCCCATTATTCAGGGTTACCTCTAACCGGATGACCTGTGAAGGCTTTTTTTTTTTTACAAATTTGGTGTTTTTATTTGAAAAAATAAAAGGCATACAGAACGCATAAGCATACATCACACACAGGTGAGATAAGGTGAATACAGGAGTCAGCGTATACACTAAACAATGAACATACATTGCAAATGGCACCCCAAGCGCAACAAGTAAACATAAAAAAGAAAACGAGAAACAAACAACAAAAAAGAAAAACGCAGAAGCTCATGTGGGCCAAAGGGTCAAGCAGACAATCAGCCATTATTTACGGGTGGGCATGGGGGGAGGGGCCCCAGGCTCAGTCAGACAGGGCATTACAGGTAGCGGCACTCTCCACCCAATCATCCCACACCTTGTTGTATTTGGCCGGACAACCCCTGTGGGCATATATCTCCCTTTTATACGGTAAGATAGAATTAACCGCAACAATCCACTCCTGGATAGACGGGGGCAGGGCTCGGAGCCACTTGCGAGCTATCAATAATCGCGCCGTGAACAATGTTTCCTGGAGGAATATTTTGTGATATTTGTCCGAGTCAGGGTCAGGGAATATCCCCAGTAGGCACTGCTTAGGGCACAATGTCAGGGGGGACCCCATCTCGTCGTGTATGAACTTTACAATCTGTGACCAGTATCCCTGTATGACTGGGCAGGACCACATAAGATGAAAGAATGTGCAGGGGGTACCGTCACATCTAGGGCATAGCAGGCTGTATCCTAATTTTTTATTTGGCCATGCGGGCAGGGGTCAAGTATGACCTGTGCAAAATGTAAAGGTGGGTAAGACGATCTCATAATTTAGGTGAGACCTTCTTTGTGGCATCTAACGCGTCCTCCCACTCATCGTCCTCCAGCTCCCCCACCTCCCCAGACCAGCATTCCTTAAGCCTATAGGTAAAACAACGGCACCGGGCCTAAGAAGGGAATTATAGAGAATCGAAATAAGCTTGCAGGAGTCCCGCCCCGTTATGGTGCGGAGCACTTCAAGTTGCCCAACACCCGGAGGCGTGGCCCCAAACTGGGCATGGAGGGCATGACGAAGCTGGAGGTAACGAAAGTGCATAGAATTGGGTAAATCAAAGTCATCCTTAAGCTGTTGAAACGATTTTAATATAGGGCCGTGATAGACGTCTGATAGGTACCTTACTCCCCGATCTAGCCAAAGAATCCGATCCGGGATGGTAAGCAGTTCACCCAGATCCGGGTTGTCCCAGAGGGGGGTATAAGAATGGGTGACCGGTGTCTTCAATTTTCTGCCCATTACCTTCCAAATTTTGCTATGGTGATAGAGGAGGCCCACGCGGCTACCCAGAGTCCAAGCGCCCCCCAAGCCCCTGAAGAGGACCTGAAAGGGGTGAGTGAGTCCAGGAGCACAACGGGAGCATAGCAGCGTGAGGTAGCGGTCTCGGTCTTGCTTGTCAAAATAAAAAAAATGAGACAGTTGCACTGCCAGGTAATAAGAGTTAAAGTCGGGTAGTGCAACCCCACCCAACTCAGTGGAATTCTTCAATACCTGCCAGGACAACTTATGTCTAGTGGGGCCCCACACGAACGACTTAAGGATTGAGTCTATGGTTTTAAAGATCTTGAGAGGGAGGTAGACAGGGGAGTGCCACAATACATACAGGAATTTGGGGAGAAGGACCATCTTAATTAAGTTCACTCGGCCCATGACGCCCAGGGGCAATCTGGCCCAAGTCTGTGTCTTTGACTTCAGGAACAGCATTAACGGTTCTATGTTCAGGCGGACGAAGTCCTCAGGAGATCTAGAGATCTGAATCCCAAGGTATTTCATCGAGCTAACCCTAAGGAGGGGGGAGGATGCCTGGATCTCGGATGGTGCGCTCACATCAATGGGGAGGATCTGGGATTTGTCCCAGTTGATCCTCAAACCAGAGTGGTGACCGAAGTTCTCAATAACCGCGAGCGCCGTTTGTAGGGGTTGGCCCGGGTCTGCCAGGTATAAGAGCATATCGTCTGCGTAAAGACTAATTGTTTCCACTAGGTCCCCCCGTCTGAGGCCCCCGACGCCCGGGTGATTCCTAAGGGATGCAGCCAGAGGCTCCACCGCCAGGGCATACAACAGTGGGGAGAGGGGGCACCCCTGTCTAGTGCCCCTGGAAAGGGGGAAGGGAGTGGAGATTCTACCGTTGACCAAGATCCTGGCACTTGGATTCTGATAAAGAAGGGTGATCCATTTAATAAAATTGGGCCCGAAACCGAATCGCGCTAGACATTCCCATAAATAGTTCCATTCTACTGAGTCGAATGCCTTGGCTGCGTCCAAGGACACTACAACTCTAGAACCAACTTGGTCATGGTCAGCCTGCAGGTTCATATGTAGCCGACGCAGATTGTAAGCCGCATTTTTGGCTGGCATGAAACCGACCTGGTCCGGGTGGATTAGGGTAAGGATCACCTCGTTCAGGCGCAGTGCCAGGATCTTGGCCAGGATCTTGATATCTAGTTGGAGAAGGGATATGGGGCGGTAGGACTCAGGGAATTCAAGATTTTTACCCGGTTTAGGGATAAGTACTATATAGGCCTCAGACATTGATGCGGGCAGGGAGCCTGATTGAAAAATATATGAGAACAGTTCGTGGAGCCTAGGCACCAGGGATTCACTATATGTTGCATAAAATTCAAGGGGTAGACCGTCCGAGCCCGGCGCCTTAGAGGAGTTAAGCAGGGAGATTGCATGCACTATCTCGTCCGTTGTGATGGGGGCTTCAAGGGCAACTACTTGGGATTTCGAGAGCACAGGCAAATCTATAGCAGCCAATAGCTCGGCCGATTCCCTACCAGGAACCTCAGCCACCGAGGAGTACAACGTTGCAAAGAACGAGCGAAATTCCCCAACCACCTCATCTGGATCAGAGAGCAGCACCCCACCCGCGTTGCGGAGGGAAACCACCGTGGGGGGTCTATGATCCAGATGGGCCAAATAGGACCTGTGAAGGCTTTTAACCACTTCCCATCCGGCCTATAGCAAAATGACAGCCGGGAAGTGGTTCAATTATCCTTACTGGCGTGTTTGCGCACCCTAGGGGGTCAGTCAGTCTGACAAACCACAACACCTTTGACGGAGACTCTTTACCACGTGATCAGCTGTGTCCAATCACGGCAGATCACAGTGTAAACAGCAAGAGCCGTTTATCAACTTTTACCCACTCGCATCTAACAGACGAGAGTAGAGGAGGGCCGAATCGGCTGCTCTCCTGACAGGGAGGTCTGTGCTGATTGTTTATCAGCGCAGCCCCCCCCCCTGTGGATGCCCATCTAGGACCAACAGGTATGCCACCCTAGACCACCAAGGATATGCCGAGTAATGCCTGCCAGTGCATCAGTGATGCATATCAGTGCCGCCATCAGTGCCTTATCAGTGGCCATCCATGTTGCCTATCAGTGCTGCATGTCAGTACCCATCCGTGCCATCTCATCGGTGCCGCCTTATCAGTACCCATCAGTGTTGCCTATAAGTGCCACTTATCAGTGCCGCCATATCAGTGCCCATCAGTGAAGGAGAAAACATATTCATTTACAAAATGTTATAACAGAAACAAACAGAAATGTTTTGTTATTATTATTAATTCATTACGTTCCATTCGTTTAGATGCGGCATTCGTTATTTCGGATAATTCATATTCATTACATTCAACAACAGCTAAATTTGAAAAGAAAATTCCGATACCGATAATTTGTTAGTTATTATTTTGGATTTTCGAATTTTGAATTTCTGTATTTTCAAATTTATTCAAATTAATGAATGCCGATCATAACTAATGACCCGAAAAATGAAGAAACAAGTGAAAGGAAAACAAAGAAATGTTTGGTCAGTGCACATGTCTACAGCTTAGTAGATGATAAATTAGACAGATAACTGAGAAGCCGCAGATGTCACTCGCGAACAAGCTTTTAGATGTTTTACGAAGTTCCAAGGAATGTCTATACAAGAGGAAATCTATATTTTGTAAACGCCTAGAAGAGGCCACTTGGCATCCTGGCGTGAGTCGCTCCTTTCCCTGGTGAAATAAAAGATTTGTTTTCCTGGAGTCCGTGTCCGGAGTCCATTCCTGGTTTCCCAGAACTCAAAGAGCCGTTTTGCTGCAACATTTATCTGGTGCATTGGCCGGGAAACCAGGTGTGACGGCTGTGACAGGTGACAACACCACCAGCAATTCTTCTCATTCCACCGACACACACAACTTTTTTTTCTCTTCAATACATTTTTTTATTATAATTTTTACTTTTAAACAGATTGCAGTCATAGAATCAGGAAATAGTAAAAAGGTAGAAATGCGATTGGTCAGGAAAATGACTTGTCTGGAATGTGGAGGCGGAGTCGTACAATACAATACACAACGCGTTCCATTATTATAACAAAGTATTGTAGAAAAGATCACACCATAGAAAATGGGGGAAAGGAGAAAATAAACCCGCATATTAAGGGGAAATTTGTGTACGAGGAACACCTTAACAATCACCACCATTTTCACCACAAAATGTACTCAGCCAATGAGAGGGAATGACTCAATTTTTATTTTTCTCCTGCTATCAATGGCCAACATAATTCTAGCCCTAGACCTCCTCTGTAACTCAAAAGATGCAACCTATAGAATTTTTTAAACGTCGCCTACGGAGATTTGTAAGGGTAAAAGTTTGGCTCCATTCCACGTGCGGGGCGCAATTTTGAAGCGTGACATGTTGGGTATCATTTTACTCGGCGTAACATTATCTTTCACAATATAAAAAACAATTAGGCTAACTTTACTGTTGTCTTATTTTTGTATTAAAAAAAGTGAATTTTAAAAAAAAGTGCGCTTGTAAGACCGCTGCGCAAATATGGTGTGACAAAAAGTATCGCAATGACCGCCATTTTATTATATAGGGTGTTATAAAACAAATATATATATAATGTTTGGGGGTTTTAAGAAATTTTCTAGCAAAAAAATCTGTTTAATCTTGAAAGCACCAAGTCTGAAAAACAGGCCCCGGTCCTTAAGTGGTTAATAATCAATTCCACTTTTATATCCCGGGGTGAAGGACATGAAAGAAAAAACACAAGTACCATAGTGCTCTCTGCTTCTGAATTTATTATAAAAGCCCCCCCCTAAAAAGTTACACTTACAATAAAAACAGCAAGTATCAGATCACCAGCTCACTCACCGCCGATCGACATTCACATTAGATTTTATTAATGATTGATTGTAATATGTTTATAAAGTGATATAAGCTCATGAAATGTGGGAGGGGTACCTCGGCTCGTTGGTCTAGGGGTACGATTCTCGCTCGGGGTGCGAGAGGTCCCATATTCAAATCCTGGACAAGCCGTAGTTTTATATATTATTATTATTTTTTAGGATCGGTGTACAATTGATTTTTCATATATGTGATTGATTCATACATATTTATGTTTTCTAGAATAATTTTTAATGAATGGACAACGAGGTCCTAATAAAGATAGAATTTGTCCCGGTAGATAAAGATATACATAGGAACATCTTTTCATTTTATTTTAGACTTGTTTTTTTATTGTATGTATATGGCGATACAATCTGATCTCCACATGAGTGTGCGATGTAACGGGACATTACCACGGAGCTCAGCGGTGTGATCGAGTGAGAGCGCCCTGCTGGTTTGCAGATTCGGGTGACACGCTCTCCAGCTCTATGAATGTGAGCTCTGTAGTCACAGGAAGAGGGCGTGTCCTCACAGACTGTGGTGATGCCTGAAGGGTTGCCTAGGCAACAGGCAGGTATATAAGGTTTCACCTCATTTGACCCACCCATCTACCGACGAAGGCCAACGAGAGGCCGACACGCGTTTAGAAGGGAGGAGCCCTATCTGTGATGTCAGGCGAAGCGGCGTGGGTCTAGATCGGCGGTGAATGAGCTGGTGATTTGATACTTGCTGTTTTTATTGTTATTTCTTGTAAGTGTAACTTTTTAGGGGACTCTAGCTATGACTAAGCGATAGTTTCAGTGCAAAACGCGTCAGCGGTCGGGTTTTATTTTGCTGTGACTTGTAGTGCTGTCCTTCTTTTAATAAAGGCGACAATTTGTTCAGAGTGCGGCTGTCCAGAGACAATTTTTGTTCCTGTGTAACTTTTTAGGGGGGCTTTTATAATAAATTCAGAAGCAGAGAGCACTATGGTACTTGTGTTTTTTCTTTCATGTCCTTCCCCCCCGGGATATAGAAGTGGAATTGATTATTAATAAGTGAATGGAAGAAGGTGGTGTTTGGAGACAATTTATACGTTGATTCCCCACACAGAGGTGCAGTCTGGAGACTGAAGGAATTACTACCATTGGTAAAGTGGACGGATCGTGATCGGACACGAGGAGTGATCTGTCTATGAGTTTTATACTCACCCTTGAGGTGAGCATGCATTTTAGCAGGTGGGGGTGCGCACTGAATATTGGATCCATTTAAATCAGATTTTTCACAGCGGTGACAGCTTTGGAAACCTCCATATGAACGTTTTTTTTATCATTTATTTCTTTTTTCATAAATAGTTTTATGGAATGTATAATTATTTGTTTCTATAAGATTTATAGATACGCAGTGCTGCACTATTTTCACACAATTAATACGCAGCTTCTACTTTTCAGAGGTGCGATATCGTTCTCTGTACAATCCGTGTTTTATTGATTGCATGGAATATTGGAATTTTTTGAGATTGTGGATTTGGGGTTTTCATGAGCTGGAAGCCACAATCATCACAATGATGACAAATCACGGCTTGAACCCTCTTGCTTTGCATGTAATGAGTCTCTCTCATATATTCGTCTCGCCTTTTAAGTTGCATTAGTGAAATAAATGAACTTTTGCACCATATTCTAATTTTTCGAGTTTCACCCGTATATCAGGGTGTGCTTCTTCCCCACATGTCCAGCAACATTCACATACAAGACATTTCCCGCACTCACTAATACACCTCGAGGGGTTGTGTGGGACCCCTGATGTACAGGAAGACAGGACTTCAGTGAGGAACATTTCCCTCACTCAGGACAGGAATACGGCTTCTCCCCCGTGTGAGATCTCTTATGTGTGGAAAGATGGGACTTCTCTGAAAAACATTTCCCACACTCAGGACAGGAAAAAGGCTTCTCCCCCGTGTGAGATCTCTGATGTCTGTAAAGAGTGAACTTCACTGAAAAACATTTCCCGCACTCAGAACAGGAAAAAGGCTTCTCCCCCGTGTGAGATCTCTGATGTGTGGAAAGATTGGACTTATCTGAAAAACATTTCCCGCAGTCAGAACAGGAAAAAGGCTTCTCCCCCGTGTGAGATCTCTGATGTGTGGAAAGATGGGACTTCATTGAAAAACATTTCCCGCAGTCAGAACAGGAAAAAGGCTTCTCCCCCGTGTGTATTCTCTGATGTTTGGAAAGCCTGGACTTCACTGAAAAACATTTACCACACTCAGGACAGGAATACGGATTCTCCCCCGTGTGAGATCTCTGATGTGTGGAAAGCTTGGACTTCTCTGAAAAACATTTCCCGCACTCAGAACAGGAAAAAGGCTTCTCCCCCGTGTGAGATCTCTGATGTGTGGAAAGCTTGGACTTCTCTGAAAAACATTTCCCGCACTCAGAACAGGAAAAAGGCTTCTCCCCCGTGTGAGATCTCTGATGTTTGGAAAGACTGGACTTATCTGAAAAACATTTCCCGCACTCAGAACAAGAAAAAGGCTTTTCCCCCGTATGAGATCTCTTATGTGTGGAAAGATGGGACTTATATTCAAAACATTTCCCGCATTCAGAACAGGAAAAAGGCTTCTCCCCCGTGTGTGATCTCTGATGTGTGGAAAGCTTGGACTTCATTGAAAAACATTTCCCGCACTCAGAACAGGAAAAAGGCATCTCCCCCGTGTGTGATCTCTGATGTGTGGAAAGCTTGGACTTCACTGAAAAACATTTCCCGCACTCAGAACAGGAAAAAGGCTTCTTCCCGGTGTGAGATCTCTGATGTGTGGAAAGACTGGACTTCACTGAAAAACATTTCCCGCATTGAAAACAGGAAAAAGGCTTCTCCCCCGTGTGAGATCTCTGATGTGTGGAAAGACTGCACTTATATTCAAAACATTTCCCACATTCAGAACAGGAAAAAGGCATCTCCCCCGTGTGTGATCTCTGATGTGTGGAAAGCTTTGACTTCATTGAAAAACATTTCCCGCACTCAGAACAGGAAAAAGGCATCTCCCCCGTGTGTGATCTCTGATGTGTGGAAAGATAGGACTTCTCTGAAAAACATTTCCCGCACTCAGAACAGGAAAAAGGCTTCTCCCCCGTGTGAGATCGCTGATGTCTGGAAAGCTTGGACTTCATTGAAAAACATTTCCCACACTCAAGACAGGAATACGGCTTTTCTCCTGTGTGAGATTTTTTATGCCTATTAAGATTGTATTTAGAATGGAAACACTTCCCGCACTCAGTACAGGAAAACCTCTTCTCTGTTGGAAGGACGGCACCGTCCTGCACAGTCTGAGGTTCCTCAGGATAAGAGGAATACGATGGTCCGGCACCATCCCGCACAGTCTGAGGTTCCTCAGGATAAGAGGAATACGATGGTCCGGCACCGTCCCGCACAGTCTGAGGTTCCTCGGGATAAGAGGAATACGATAGTCCGGCACCGTCCCGCACAGTCTGAGGTTCTTTGGGATAAGAGGAATACGATGGTCCGGCACCGTCCCGCACAGTCTGAGGTTCTTCAGGATAAGAGGAATACGATGGTCCGGCACCGTCCCGCACAGTCTGAGGTTCCTCAGGATAAGAGGAATACGATGGTCCGGCACCGCCCCGCACAGTCTGAGGTTCTTTGGGATAAGAGGAATACGATGGTCCGGCACCGTCCCGCACAGTCTGAGGTTCTTCAGGATAAGAGGAATACGATGGTCCGGCACCGTCCCTCACAGTCTGAGGTTCCTCAGGATAAGAGGAATAAGATGTTCCAAGCCCGTCCCGCACAGTCTGAGGTTCCTCAGGATAAGAGGAATACGATGGTCCATCTACACTGTGTGGTGCCGGATGAACATTTGAGGTAGTCGGGTTTTCTCCTGGACTATACTGTGTGATGTCCTCATCTTCTACTTTACAGTCTGGAGACAAAGTGAGACAATCCTCTGAGGTTTTCCTCATCTCCCGTCCATCTACTAAAATAGAAATACAAAGATTATTACTAGACATGAGTTGATTGGTTCCCCTAAACCAGGACTCCGCCCACATCAGGCAGCTTTGTCTCTGAGGATCTTACAATTCCCCCCTCAAGGTGACTAGTAAACGGTCCTCCTACCAGATCATTTCTTTATTCGTGGACCTTAGTCAGAGAGTGAGGAAACAACGAGAACTGTCTTTTATAGGAGTGACAGTGATGAGGGGATTATAGGACGAGGGTCAGGAGTATGTAATGTACAACATAGAGTATATAGTGCGGGGGTTAAGAGTATGTAATGTACAACATAGAGTATATAGTGCAGGGGTCAGGAGTATGTAATGTACAACATAGAGTATACAGTGCAGGGGTCAGGAGTATGTAATGTAAAACATAGAGTATATAGTGCAGGGGTCAGGAGTATGTAATATATACAAAAGAGTATAGGGCCAGATCCTCAAAAGAGATACGGCGGAGTAACTGCTGTTACGCCGTCGTATTCCTGGTCCTAACTATGGAACTGATCCACAGACTCAGTTTCCCATAGTTAGGACGAAGATCCGACATGTGTAATTGAATTACACTGTCGGATCTTAAGGATGCAATTCTAGGCCGGCCGCTAGGTGGCGAGGCCATTGAGGCCGGCGTAGAATATGCAAATGACCAGTTACGGCGATCCACGAACGCTCCGACGGGCCCGACGCTCTAAATCTACGTCGTTTACGTCGAGTTCCGCCGCGTAAAACTAGGGCTAAGCCCTAGTTGTCCTAAGCCATGTTAAGTATGGCCGTCGTTCCCGCGTCGAATTTTAAATTCTACGTCGTTTGCGTAAGACGTCCGTGAATGGCGCTGGACGCCATTTACGTTAACGTCTAAGCAAATGACGTCGGAGCGACGTCAGTTAGCGCAATGCACGTCGGGTAATTTACCCGACGGAGCATGCGCAGTACGTCCGGCGCGGGAGCGCGCCTAATTTAAATGGGACTCGCCCATTTGAATAGGAACGCCTTGCGCCGGACGGATTTAAGTTACAGCGCCGCAAATTTCCAGGTAAGTGCTTTGTGGATCGGCACCTAACTTGGGAGATTTGCGGCAGTGTAACTTAACTCTGAAAAGTTAAGTTGCGCTCGGCGACTGTGGATCTGGCCCATAGAGTGCGGGGGTTAAGAGTATGTAATGTACAACATAGAGTATATAGTGCAGGGGTCAGAACTAGGGATGGGCCAAACGGACCCCTGTTCAGTTCGGACCAGAACTTTCGAACACCTGCGAAAGTTCAGACCTGAATAACGAACCCCATAAAAGTCAATGGGATCCAAACGTCAAATATCAATAGTGCCCATTTTGAAGGCTTAAATGCAAGTAATTGGGCAAACAATGGTTATAGGGGTCCGGGTCCTGCCCTGGGGGGACATGTATCATTAACAAAAAAAAGTTGTTGAAAACAGTTATTTTTAAATGGAGTAGTGATTTTTGTATTTTTAAAGTGAAAGTCTAAAAATTCCTTCCTATATAGTGCCTGGGGGGTCCCCTTAGCCCCCTTTCACCCTTGTGCGACTTGTCCCACTTTATCTTACTGCAAAATCCAATGACAAATCGTTCTCCATGATTTTCAATGACTACCGTTCATACTGGCACGACTTTAAGTTGTGCCTACTTCAAAGTAGTCCCTGCACTACTTTGGTCCGATTTTGATGCCACTTACACAGGCATTCATTGGAATCGTGGCAAAATCGCGCGACTTTGAAGTCACACAAGTGTGAAAGGGGCATTAGTCTAAATGTAAAGTGGGTGGATCTGTACCGTGTCTAGAATCTGCTGCAGCAATAATTGAATTTATAAATCCGAAACATTTTTTAATTTCTCCTGCCTTTATTTTGCTCAGCAACAATTGGGGAGCCAGCGTGTACGATGAGGCCACAATGTAGTGCACCGGGAACAAGATAGAGATTTTTTGGATACATTCTGGAGTCACTTTGGATAGAAGTAACGGGGGGCGTTACATAGTTACATAGTTAGTCAGGTTGAAAAAAGACACAAGTCCATCCAGTTCAACCACAAAAAACAAAAAATTGGTCTTTGGGTGTCGTGGGGCCTTCACACCGTAACCCTATAGAGATAATCTTGATGAAAGCAAGAATTCGGCTTGCTGTAAAAAAGCTGAGTTACACTTACCGGTAACTCCTTTTCTGAGAGTCTTCCAGGACAGCCCATGAGACCTGGGGCTCCTCCTACCAGGACAGGAAACACGTTACCCCCTCCAGATAAAAGGGCAGTCCCCCAGGTCCCATGTCAGTCTTCTCGAGAATCGTAGGACTTCCCAGAAAAACATATGCATAATACACATAACCTCCAGACAAAACCGGGTGGGAATCTGGCTGTCCTGGAAGACTCTCAGAAAAAGAGTTACCGGTAAGTCTAACTCAGCTTTTCTCTCAGGCGTCTTCCAGGACAGCCCATGAGACGATGAGCCAGAACTTACCAGTCTAGGGTGTAACAACTGCCTGAAGGACCTTTGGACCAAAAGCCTGCTCCTGAGCAGATAGGAGATCCAGGCGATAATATTTAATGAAGGTCGAATAACTGGACCATGTGGCAGCCCTGCAAATTTGTTCCGGTGAGGCACCAGCTCTCTCAGCCCAAGACGAGGCTCTTGTTGAATGCTCAGTGACAAAAGGTTGTAAGCTTCAGTAGACATGTGCACACTGAAATATTTTGTTTCAGAATTTCGTTTTCGTCCGAAAAATACATTTATATAGTTACTCCCGAAATTCGTTTTTATCTATTTTGTTAAAAAATGCATTCGTCCGAAAATCCAAATTAATTTAGGTTCAATCCGTCATTGAAGGCTTATGGTGTCTGTCGAATGTTCAAAGAGGATTCGACCGAATCTTAAAAAAAATAAAAAAATTCGACGGAGCAGTGAAACTGTACGTACAACAATGTTGTATGACTAATAATTATATTTATTAATTATTATTACTAGTCAATCATCATTAGAATTCTTCTATAGCCTATGGGCAGAGCATTTCACCATAAATGTCCGCTCGCTGCAATCATATGTTTTAGCTACTTCGTCGAATCTTCATGTCTCTATAATGTCAAATCTTTTCACTCTGTGCCGACTCTTCTTCATGTCTCTATCTTTTATCTCTGTGTCGACTCTTCTTCATGTCTCTATAATGTCGAATCTTTTCTCTTTATGTAGAATAATATTGGACTAATAGAGTTAAGGTTAGGCACATTCGACCGCAATCTTTCGTTTTCTGCGCTTTCGTTATCGTTTGTTAAAATGACAACGAAAATACCTGAAATTCGGACGAAAACGAATGCACATGTCTAAGCTTCAGAGATGGCTTGCTTTATCCATCTAGCCAATGTGGCATTAGATGCCCTCTTACCCCTGTGCGTACCTGAAAAAAGGACAAACAAGGCGTCCGTTTTCCTAAAGGTCTTGGTGACCTCAAGATAGACGAGAAGGATCTTTCTCACATCTAAAAAACTAAACTTTCTTTCTTGGGCGCCCTGTGGCGAACTACAAAAGGATGGCAGTACGATGTCCTGCGATCTGTGGAATGTAGTGGCGGCCACCTTAGGCAAAAAACCTGGATCCGTTTTTAAAACAACACGATCCTCAAAAATTGTGAGGAACGGCTCCCTCACTGATAAGGCCTGTACCTACAAGCTGAGGTAATTGCTACCAAAAAAATTGTTTTTAAAGTAAGTAACTTAATAGAAATATCCTCTAGGGCAGGGGTGGGCAAACCTTTTGACTCAAGGGGCCGCAATGGGTTCATATATTAGACCCGGGGGCCGGACCATATATATATATTTTTCAATACTGTACTACACATAGCAATAGGGTACAGTATAAACAAAATATGTATTTATAAGTACAGTGTTTAATACAGTACAGTATTAAAAAAATATATATATATATATATATATTATACATATATATATATATATACACACACATACACACACACACATAGCAATAGGGTACAGTGGTACAATATATATATATATATATATATATATATATATATATATATATATATATATATATTGTAATGTTTGGGGGACCAGCTTGATCGCAGGACACAGGCTTCTTAAATCAAAACTGAGGTTTATTAAACTTAAATGGCTTAGCAGCAGCAAAAACAAAAGAAATAACAGTCTCACCGACTTGTACAGCTCAGAACTGCTATCGCAGTTAAACAGTCCTTCCAGGTAAGTCCTTCAGTAGCAGGTTTTTAGGCAGGACACTGCCAAGTCCTTTCACAGCTTTTCATAGCTTTCCTTGTCCACCATTCACCATGCATTGGACTCTCCTACACTCCTTCTCTCTCACCTGCACTTCCTGTCTGCTTTAAACTACTTAGACAGGTGCATTAACCCTTTCCATTCCCTTAAAGGCACCACAGTCCATACAGAGGGGAAATATAACGTCCTTCCAGGACCCAACCATGGCGTCCTGTACATATCCCCCCCCCCCTGTGCCCCAACGCCAAGGAGGTGGAGGCAACAGTGGAGCTCAAACAATGGACTCGGGAGAGGGCATCTGCATTTTGATGCAGTCTCCCGGGCCTATGCTCCACTACAAACTTAAACTCTTGGAGCGCCAGGAACCAACGTGTAATCCTGGCATTAGTCCCTTTACCTTGCCTCATCCATGTTAAAAGGGCATGATCAGAAATGAGCCTAAACTTCCTCCCCAAGAGGTAATACCTGAGGGACTCCAGAGCCCACTTAATGGCCAGACACTCTCTTTCAATAATAGCGTAGTTTTTCTCCGCTGGTGTCAACTTTCTACTGAGGAAGACTACTGGGTGTTCCTCACCACGAACAACCTGTGACAACACAGCTCCCAATCCTACATCGGAAGCATCAGTTTGGACAATGAACTCTTCAGAAAAATTGGGCGCTATCAAGACAGGGTGTTGGCACAGTGCTGACTTGAGCACCAAAAAAGCCTTCTCAGCGTTTGCATACCACTCCACCATGACCGATTTCCGACCCTTAGTCAGATTGGTGACCGATTTCCGACCCTTAGTCAGATCGGTCAATGGAGCCGCCAATGTGTCAAAGTTGGGTACGAACCTCCTGTAGTATCCCACCATGCCCAGGAATGCACGTACCTGCTTTTTTTGTGAGGGGGCGGGGCCAACTCTTTATAGCCTCTACCTTGCTGACCTGAGGTTTCACCACCCCTCTACCCACGATATAGCCCAGGTATTTCACCTCCTCCATTCCCAAAGCACATTTTTCAGGGTTTATTGTAAACCCCTCTTTCCAGAGAGAGTCCAGTACCGCCTGGACTTTGGGCAAGTGTGACTCCCAGTCTCTGCTAAAAATGACTATGTCGTCCAAGTACACTGAGGCATACTCCCGATGAGGTCGTAAAATCCTATCCATTGCTCGCTGGAACGTGGCTGGAGCAGTTTGCAGTCCAAAAGGCATTCTTTTGTACTGAAAACTCCCCTCTGGAGTAGAAAAAGCAGTTTTCTCTTTAGCAGCCTTAGTTAATGGGATTTGCCAATACCCCTTGGTAAGGTCTAATGTTGTGATATACCTAGCTGGACCTAGTCTCTCAATAAGTTCATCTACCCGGGGCATGGGGTAGGCATCAAACCGTGAAACCTCATTAAGTTTCCGGAAATCATTGCAGAATCGCAGAGTCCCGTTGGGCTTTGGTACCAACACAATCGGGCTCGACCACTCACTTTGCGATTCCTTAATGATCTCCAGGTCCAGCATCTTCTTTACTTCCTCTGAAACGGCCTTCCTTTGAGCCTCTGGGATGCGGTAGGGCCTGACAAAAACTTTGACTCCAGGTTCCGTGATAATATCATGCTCTATGATACTAGTTAGCCCCGGCAAGTCTGAAAACTTCTCTTTATTTCTCTGCAAGAACTCCTTTGCCTGCTGACTTTGGTATTTAGATAGGGTATTTGCTACTTGGACACTCTCGACCCCAACCTGTGGCTCAAGCCTTGCACTAGCCAGGGAGGTCACCGGTTCCCTGTCTGTCCAGGGCTTTAACAAGTTGACATGATATATGACATGATATATCTGATACGGTTTCCTCTTGCCTGGCTGGTGGACTCTATAATTGACCTCTCCCACTTTTTCCACAACTTCAAAGGGTCCTTGCCACCTGGCTAAGAACTTACTTTCCACAGTGGGAATTAGCACCGCTACTCGATCCCCCCACTTGGAAGTGCCTTATTTTAGCAGCCCTGTTATAGACCCGTCGTTGAGCCTCCTGGGCCTTTTGCAAATGCTCTTTGACTAGCGGCATCACGGTTTGGATCCTTTCCTGCATTTGGGAGACATATTCCAGGACACTCTTATGCTGATCAGGTTCACTTTCCCACTCCTCTTTAACCACGTCAAGAAGTCCGCGAGGTCTCCGCCCATATACCAACTCAAAGGGCGAAAACCCTGTGGAGGCCTGGGGCACTTCCCGGATAGCAAACAGGAGAGCTGGTAACAGGCAGTCCCAATCTTTCCCATCCCTTTGTACCACTTTCTTGAGCATAGACTTAAGGGTCTTATTAAAGCGTTCCACCAACCCGTCCGTTTGGGGATGGTAGACCGATGTGCGTAGCTGTTTAATCCGGAACAGCTTACACACATCGGCCATAACCCTTGACATAAACGGGATACCCTGGTCTGTGAGTATTTCCTTGGGGAAACCAGTCCGTGTAAACATCTGGAATAATTCCCGGGCAATGGCCTTTGAGGAGGTATTCCGCAGGGGTAGTGCCTCAGGATATCGGGTGGCATAGTCAAGAATCACCAATATGTAGGAGTGACCTCGAGCTGACTTTACCAAGGGACCCACTATATCCATGGCTATCCTCTCGATTGGGACCTCAATTATGGGCAGAGGGACCAAAGGGCTCCGAAAATTAGTCACCGGAGCGGTCAACTGACAGATGGGACAAGAGGTACAGTATCTCTTTACCTCTGCTTTCAGACCTGGCCAGTAAAACCGGTCGGTGATCCGTGCCTCTGTTTTTTCAACTCCCAGGTGTCCCCCTAACACATCGTTATGGGCCAGGTCCAGAACCTTTCGTCTATATTGTTGGGGTACCAACAATTGCTCTACCACATTTTCTCTCTCCTTGGTAACCCGATACAGCAATTCATTATATATTGCAAAGTGTGGCCACCTCTCATTCGCACCTGGCTCTTGGGGAACCCCATTTACTACTACAACTTGTTCCCGTGCATGGGCCAAAGTGGGGTCCTGCATCTGAGCAGTCCCAAATGCCCCCTGGGGAACACCCAAATCCGGCAGCGCAGGGGTAGAGGCCACTTCCTCATCCTCTTCCCCCAGCATTACCTGAAGTGGGAAAGGCTCCTCCCCCTTAGTGTTTTGGTAGGTCTGTGGACCACATATCTTGACATCCTCAATAGTATCAACACTACTTTCATCACCATTAACCCAATCTTTAGCATTTTCCCCATCTGGGTCCACATTAACGTTTGGCAGTTCAGGGTTATCCCTCTCAGCAGCAGGAACAGGGGGGCTAGTTTCTCCCCAGTCTCTGAACTGTTCTCCTTGTTCCCACAGTTTTGTAAACAATGGACAGTCTCGTCCTATTATAACATCATGCACCAAGTTCTTTATCACCCCCACCTCTTGAGTAACAGTGCCACATGCTGAGGAGATAGACAACGTGATGAGCGGGTACTTGCTAGTGTCCCCGTGAATGCATACCACCCGTAAAGTTTTTCTTACCGGACCGATCTTCCCAATCACTCTAGGATGAACCAGGGTTACCATGCTTCCAGAGTCCAACAAAGCCCGGGCAGGGAGGTGGTTCACTTGGACTTCACACTCAAACTTTTCCTCATCCAGGTCGAGGTGTGTGGTGCACACTTTATGGGCACAAAAAGACCCCCTCCGAAGAACCCCGCATTCCATGGGCTCCTCTTGCAGTGGGCAGTGTGCCCGGGTATGACCCCAGGAATGACATCGCCAACATTGTACATCCCCTCCTCTCCGAACAGGAACAGAACGCTGCGAAGGTACCGGGAGTGTCTCTTGGCCTTCTGGGGTGTTTGTCCCAGGGCTCCTTGGAACATCCTTTCGAAGGGCAGCAGTTGGTCGAACAGGCCGTGGCAGACTAGGCCCTATGCGCTTGGTAGGTCCGAGCAGGTCCTCCACCACCGTATATCGTTCCACCATCTCAACAAGGAGGTTTGCTGTTTTGGGGTCTCCATGGCTGACCCACCGTTGAAGGTCATCTGGAAGGGACCTCAGGTATCGGTCCAGCACGACCCGCTCCACAATTTGGGGGCCAGACAACACCTCAGGCTGCAGCCATTTTTTTACTAGTTGCACCAGGTCATGCATTTGAGAACGGGGTGGCCGATCTGGATGATATTTCCATTGGTGTACACGTTGGGCCCGAACGGCCGTAGTCACCCCCAGACGAGCCAGAATTTCTGCCTTTAGCTTTTGATAGTCTTTAGCATCATCTGGTGGCAGGTCAAAGTAAGCTTTTTGAGGATCTCCAGTGAGAAAAGGAGCAATGAGGCCGGCCCACTGGTCCTGAGACCATCCTTCTCTCTCCGCTGTCCTCTCAAACGTAGCAAGAAATGCCTCTACATCATCGCTCAGGGACAATTTCTGTAGAAAATGGCTTGCCCTCACAGTCACCTGGTTGCCAGGGGCAACAGTCGCTGGCTCCTGAACCTGAGACAGCTGCTGCACCGCTTCCTTTAAGGCAGTAACCTGAGCCTGCATAACCCCTTGCTGGGCTGCTTGCTGGGCTGCTAACTGGGCCAACAACAGGCGAGTATTTTCTTGCTGCAGAGCCAGCGCCTCTTTGTGGTAAGTCTGCGCTTGCATGTTAGCCAAGGTCAGCTGTTTAATTATCTCCTCCATTGCTTCAACTTTCAATGTTTGTGCAGCTTTAACCCAGCACATAAATTCAATGTACTGTCCCTTTAATTGTCAGTTCAATATAAAGTCCAATGCAAAAGGAAAAAAAAAGTTTTTTTTTTTTTTTTTTCTCTTCTTATGCCTGTTATTCTGTCCTGCCCGCATTCGAGCACCAGTGTAATGTTTGGGGGACCAGCTTGATCGCAGGACACAGGCTTCTTAAATCAAAACTGAGGTTTATTAAACTTAAATGGCTTAGCAGCAGCAAAAACAAAAGAAATAACAGTCTCACCGACTTGTACAGCTCAGAACTGCTATCGGAGTTAAACAGTCCTTGCAGGTAAGTCCTTCAGTAGCAGGTTTTTAGGCAGGACACTGCCAAGTCCTTTCACAGCTTTTCATAGCTTTTCATAGCTTCCACAGCTTTCCTTGTCCACCATTCACCATGCATTGGACTCTCCTACACTCCTTCACACTCACCTGCACTTCCTGTCTGCTTTAAACTACTTCCTTAGACAGGTGCATTAACCCTTTCCATTCCCTTAAAGGCACCACAGTCCAAACAGAGGGGAAATATAACGTCCTTCCAGGACCCAACCATGGCGTCCTGTACAATATATATATATATATATATATATATATATATATATATATATATATATATATATATATATATATATATATATATATATATATATATATATATATATATATATATATATAGTTATTTATTACAAACCCTCTCTTTGAAGAAACCTAACATTTGATTTTGCCTAATAACTTTTGTTAGCTAGTAAGAATATCAATCAATTTCAACTCCAATCTCCTTTATCTTGTTGCTGCGCAGCTAGACCGCCCTTACTGAATCCATGCTGGGGCTTGTAGTTCTAAAGGGAAGCTGGCCGTGGACCTGTGGGTCCTGCTGGCCATCACCAGCTCCCAGCAGGATCTACAGGCCATGGCCATCACCCAGCAGGACCCACAGTGTTGAGGCCTAGGCCTACCCCAACTTCTCACAAAGTAGAAATAAAATTGATACTGTGTAATGCTCCTCTTACCTTAACTATGGGTACTGTAGCTGGCTCCCGCATTCTCTGTGGGTGGCTGGCTGACACCCTGCTGTGGCTGGCTCCCTGGTGTGGGTGGCTGGCTGGCATCCTGCTGCGGATGGTCACCGTGGCTGGGTGGCTCCTGTAAGTGGCTGGCTGAATCCCTGCTGTGGGTGGGTCACCATGGCTGGCTGGTTTCCTGGTGTGGGTGGCTTGCTCCCTGCTGTGGGTCAGTGGGTGGGTGGCTGGCATGGTGCACCCCTGCTGTAGGGTGGTGGGTGGCTGGCGCCTGGCTCCCTGCTGCAGGTGGATGGCCTGGCTCCCTGCTACAGGTGGATAGCCTGGCTCCCTGCTACAGGTGGATGGCCTGGCTCCCTTCTGTAGCTTAGTGGGTGGCTGGCACGGTGCCCCCTGCTGTGGCTGACAGAGGGAGGCGGCGGACAGAGGGGGAAGGGCGGACAGAGGGGGACGGGCAGACAGAGGGGGGGTGGGCTGACAGAGAAACAGGCGGGCAGAGGGGGTGGGCTGACAGTGGGACGGGTGGACAGAGGGGGGGTAGGCTGACAGAGGGACGGGCGGACAGAGGGGGTGGGCTGACAGAAGGGCGGGGGGACGGGCTGACAGAGGGACGGGCAGACAGAGGGGGGGTGGGCTGACAGAGGGAGAGGGGGTGGGCTGACAGAGAAATAGGTGGACAAAGGGGGTGGGCTGACATGCGGTCGGAGGGGGGATGGGCTGACGGGGGGACAGGCCGACGGAGGGGGGATGGGCTGACAGAGGGACATGGGCTGACAGAGGGACAGGCGGACAGATACAAAACAAATACATATTTTAAAAAATATGTCTCAGCTAAATGTTTTGTATGTGCAGATGAACTGGCTGATGAAATTGCACTGTCACCAGAATCAATGAGACAGCTAAATAAATCAGAGAGGGGTGGGCTGAGAGAAACCCCACAGTGCACTAGCAAGAGAAGCGTGACTCCGGCAGCAAGATGATACGATCACCTACAGTCTCAGACCAGCCAGCCCCGCCTGCCCGCATCCACACGCCAGCTCCGCCGAGCCAATCGCACGGCGCTCCCGTAAACTCGAGTCCCAGAATGCCACAGCGGCACCACATGAACCTGGTCGGCCAATCACAGTGCGCTTGTGTAGACTACAATTCCCAGAAGCCACTGTATGCAGCCGGACTCCGCGGCCATACCCCTGGCTGACTCCCTCTAAGTCACTAGCGCTCTGCGGGCCGGATTAAAAGGTCCCCCGGGCCGTATACAGCCTGCGGGCCGTAGTTTGCCCAGTCCTGCTCTAGGGGCTCAAAAGGAAACTCTACCAGAGTTTGAAGCACTGGTGACAGGTCCCATGTTGGACAATTTCTCACCACTACTGGCCTGGCCCTAGAAATGGATTTGAAAAATCGAGCTATAGTGGGATTTTCCAGGAGAGAAAACTGGAGGAAAACACCGATAGCCGCCGCCTGTACCTTTAAGGTACTAACTGAAAGACCCTTGTCGACACCCTCTTCAAAAATTCCGAAATAGAAGGAACATCATGCGTTGATCTTTGATTTTCTGATAACCATGAGTTAAACTTTTTCCTAACCTTGGAATATATGGCTCTAGTGACTGGTTTTCTGCAATTCACCAGAGTCTTGACTACTTTGTCAGGCCTCGTACACACGACAGAGTTTCTCGGCAGAATTCACAGAGAAACTCGGTCAAAACCCGGATTCTGCCGAGAAACTCTGTCGTCTGTACACTTTTGGCTCGATGGAGCCGCCGAGGAACTCGTCGAGAAAATAGAGAACATGTTCTCTATTTTCTCGTTGTTCTATGGGAGAAGGCGGCCCGCCGAGCTCCTCGGCGGCTTCATCCCAGAACTCGACGAGGAACTCGACGTGTTTGGCACGTCGAGTTCCTCGGCCGTGTGTACGGGGCCTCAGAGAGAACTTCTGGAATAAGTCTGATTGGCGGGAAGGCGTAGCATAGGTCGAATGGCAATGGATTCTCCAGAGCATCGATTCTCAATGATTGATCTGCTGGGTTCAGAGAAAATAACTCCTCTGTCTTGCGGTTGTCCTGGTTTGCGAACAGATCCGTTTCGGGACAACCCCATTTGTCGTGATCTCCGCAAATACCTTGGGATTAAGAGACCAATTGTCTTGATCCACCTTGTAGCGACTGAGATAGTCTGCCAGACAGTTTTGCGTCCCCTTCAGGTGCACTGCTGTAATTGAGGCTAGATTCTCTTCTGCCCATGATAAAATCTCCTGGGCAATAGATTGAAGAATCCGACTCCTCGTGCCTCCCTGTTTGTTGCGATGTTGTCGGTTAGGATCTGGAGATTGTGACCCCTGATCTCTGTCTGAAAAACTTGCAAGGCTCTCTGAACCGCTATAAGCTCTCTCTGGTTCGGTGAAGCTTTTGTGTCCCCTTCAGGGACCATTCTTCCTGTGCGACCTTGTTGCTGAGGTGGGCTCCCCATCCCCAGGAACTCACATCCATGGTGATCCTCTGGGATACAGGAAAGGACCATGGTAGACATCTTGTTAGGTGTAGATCTGTCCTCCACAAGCTTCTTTTTACCTTGGCAGGTAACAAGACTCTTGACTCCAGAGACCTTGCGTCTCCGTCCCAGTTCTTCAGAAGAAACATCTGTAATGGTCTTTGATGGAATGTTGCCCATGGTACTGCAGGGAAACACGAGGTCATCAGACCTACTGTCCTTGAAACTTCCATCAGCGAGACCGACTGATTGGTCTGTAAGGCTGAAACTGCTTGCAACATCTTCGAGACCTTCTCCTGTGGGAGAAAAACTTTTTGGTCTACTGAGCAAAAGTCGTAACCCAGATACTTTACATTCTGGGCCGGATTTAAGGAAGACTTCTCTCTGTTTATCAACCAACCTAGGGATTGAAAGAAGTCTTGTACAGTCTGGAGATCTTCTAGCAATTTTTGATAAGACCCTGCCACGACTAGGAGGTCATCCAGGTAAGGGATGATAGTTATCGCCTTTAACCGTAGAGGAGCCAACGCTTCCCCCAACACTTTTGTGAAAATGCGTGGGGCTGAAGACAGACCGAAGGGGAGGGCTTGAAATTGAAAGTGCCAAATCTCTATTCTCATTTTGACTGCTATTCTCAAGAATCTTTGAAATGCTGGATGGATAGGGACGCGCAGATAAGCATCCCTTAAATCCAAAGTGGCCATGAAGCAGTTTAGGTAAAGCAGGTTTTTGATTGAGAACACTGTCTCCATACAAAAGTGCTTGTACCTGATCGGTTTAGAGACCAAAGGTTCAGAATAAGCCGATACTTTCCTGACGGCTTTCTGATAACAAAAATATGGGAATAAAACCCCTTGCTCTGATCTGAGTGGGGAACAAGGATTTCCCGATCTTGGGGAGGGGAGGTGATCAATAGTCGCTCTGGTGGGTGGCAAGAGAATTCCAGCCTGTACAACTTGGCTACTAGGTCCAGGATGAAAGGACTTGAGGTGACTGCTGCCCACTGTGGGAGAAAGGCCCTCAATCTTCCTCCCACTGGGAGACGCTGGTCACTGTGGCTTGGTGGGCTGTTGAAGTGGGTTAAACAAGACACCCCCTCTACCTTTGCCCATGTGCCTGGTCCAATGTTTTTTTGGGCCTGTTGTGCTTATCTCTAGGACCTTTCTGCCTGCTTTGGCCACATTTTTTTTTCTGGCTGTTGACTCTTTCTTGTTTTCTGGAAAGACCTTTTTTCTATCGGCCGTACGTTCCAGTGCCTCCTGAAGACCTGGGCCAAAAAGATGATCCTCTGTTAAGGGAAGCCCACATAGGCGTAGCTTAGAGGCTGCATCACCTGACCAGGTTTTCAGCCACAGGCTTCTTCTGGCCGAATTCACCAAGGCCGAAGTCCTGGCTGTCATTCTTACTGACCTGCCAACAGATGGGTTTGTATTTGTGTCAGCCATACTTCCAAATTTCTGGCTACACAAGTGGAGGCCAGAGCCGGTTTAAGATTCCCAACCACTGAATCCCAGGCTCTGTGAAGAAGGATATCCCCTCTCCTATCCATCGGTCCTTAAGCGTGCCCATATCGTCAAACGCCAGGTCTGAATTTTTTGAAACCTTTGAAAGAGGAGCGTCTAAGTTTGTTTTTTTGTTCCACGGCTGCGCTGCATCCTCATCAAATTGAAACCTTCTTTTTAGGTTACCAGAAAAGAAAGGTTTTCTCTCTGGATTCTCCCACTCCAGCTTGATAGTATCAAGGAGGGAACTGTGCACTGGAAAGACTTTAGATTTCTTTTTGAGCAAACCTTTGTACATAAAATCATGTTTAGACAATTGTACCTCCTCCGCTTCCATTTCAAGAGTTGTATAGATAGCCTTTAAGAAGTCATCTACGTCTTCCAAAGATAACTTAAACCTTGAGCCCCTAGCCTAGAGGATCCTCTATCCCTGGGCCCTGTATCTGACCCTGATTCTTCAGGAGAAGAATGGGTAGATCTGGCTTCAGCCTCAGAGTCTTCACTCTCCACACTCTGCTGTGGAGCGCTAATGACTGAAGGCTTTCTATTTGAGGATGGACCCTGTGTGGGAGCCTGAAACTTGTCAATTCGATTTTTAAAAAAACTAAAAGGTAGACGTAAGATCATCTCTGACCGAAGTCAGCATTTTTTGACAGGAGGCTACTTACTGGGTCATCCCTTACTAGGCCTTCTATACAGGTGTGGCAAACTGCTTTGCTCCATGCGGGGCTCAATTTGTTTCCGCAAACCGCACATTTTCTTTTAGGTGGCTGCGCTTGGGCCTTGTCCTGGGTCTTGGTCTACAAGACAAAACAAATAACCCAAAATAAAAACCTAAACCACCAAACACTCCATAACACCACATGCAGGAGGAATAAAAATGTGTCCCCTAACACCAAATCCTATGATTGGGGGGGGGGGGGGTAAAAACACTCACCAAGAGAATAATAACAAACACTCCAGACTTACCTGAGAGGTGCTGGTGTTGGAGACCGCATCCGCTGCCTGTGCAGGTACTGCAGACGTATCCATCCCTCTGGTCGTCCACAGCCTCTGCAGCTTCCACCATCAAACACCAGCAAGCCAGCGTCCCCTGTTCACGCCGTTAATGGAGACAGGAACCAGTGTCTCCGGCGCCCGATGATGACGTTGTACGACCCGGAAGTGACCCTTGCCGGATACTTACTATGGGCCAGCTTGGAGCGCAGAAGCTCTCCCCTCTCGAGCGCCTCGGCTTCCTCTTTCCCCTGCACTTACCAGCCACGCTGTCAGAGGGGAAAGGATACCACCATGCTGCCTATGCAACGTGCAGTCTTGGCCCTTTCCAGGCACTGAGAACAGGGGACAGCAGTGTACCAACTTCCCCAGCGGAGACTGCTTCTGGCAGAGGATGAAAAGGTCAGTGAAACACCCCAAAAAGGGCCAATAAAGTCCTTGCTCATAAGACCTAGGGGACCAGGTTCCAGGAAACATCTTACCCTACGTCCGGAGGAAACACTAATACTGACATGGGGCCTGGAGGACCGCCCTTTTATCTGGTGGAAGTAACGTGTTTCCTGTCCTGGTGGGAGGAGCCCTAGGTCTCATGGGCTGTCCTGGAAGATGCTTGAGAGAAAATTGCAATGATATGCACCTGTCAGACAGTGCCATGGGAAAGTCTGTCCCTGTTTGTTGTCTTCCCAGACATTATTGGGAGGGAGGGGGCAGTGTTTATAAGCAAATGTAAAGGAGAAGTTGAAATCTGTATGTAGATGCACTTTAATCAATGTAAAGAGGTGTTTGGTGCCCTTTAATTTGAGAACTCACACTACACAGACACACTCCACAGATACAATATAATATACTGCAATATACTGTAATGTGCCAAATGTACAGTGACACACAGAACTATATGGCGTTAAACTGGCAGTAATGCACAGTTACTTTTATAATGTGGGGTGGAAATGAGCCATGATTGGATAAAGTCATGATGACAGTGTCCAAATCATGACTCTCAATAAATATTCCAATTGCACACCTTCCTGGAGAATGGCCAATAAGAAAAAAGAGTGCTGAAGCGATCACCAGCAGGGAACTGGAACAGCAATCATGTAAATATATTTGCACACCGAGGATCGTATAAAAATCGTCCAAAAAATTTATTGCAAAGCAACCATCACAAAAATAGCAACGTTTCAAACACAGCTCAGGAAAGTGACCAGGGGATTACAGGCTGATATCACCCAGTCCCCGCCCTACTCTGGACCAATCAGTGAGCAGTATGGGTGGAGGGATGGATTTAGTGTTAATGACCCACCTGTGCTGATCTCTGTAGGAGTGTCCTCCTCTATAAATGTCCCCGTTATTCCATCCTCCTCCATAGACTGCTGATCATTCCTCACATACGTCTCTTCTTCTTCTGATTTCACCTCAAATTCTATATCGATTGGATCTCCACTCTAAACCAAGAGAATGAGAGAGAATATCATCTGTAAGATATAAACTTACATACAAAATCCACACATCATCTCCACCAGTCCATGTTCTAGATGCTCCGTCCCACTGACCTTGTAACAGTGGGGGATGGTGTGACCTTCCTGTGTGGAATCCCGGGAATACAGAGGACGGGGACATCTCTCTGGGGGGTTCCTGGTATTAGGTGGCTCCATCATATCCTTGTGTCCTTCTGAAAACTCCTCCATCACTCCATACTCCTCATCCTCCTCTTTATACTCTTCTTTAACATCAATATTATCATCCCCGAGGTTTCCACTCTGAATATAAAAACATTCATTATAATAAACATGTTTGTGTATAAATCATAATTACCAATAATTGCTCCTCATCTACCTGATGATGGTGGGGGATGGTGTGTTCTTCCTCCATCACCCCATCCTCATCATCCTCCTCTTTTATCTCTTTTTTAACCTCAACTTAAGGATCTCTCAGGTTTCCACTCTGAATATAGAATAAAAATGACATCAATGGTAACAATGCAGATAATGTACAGATCCTAATGATACTATCAGTGATTGTTCCTCATCTACCTGATGATGGTGGGGGATGGTGTGACCCTCCTGTGTGGAATCCCGGGAATACAGAGGACTGGGACATCTCTCTGGTGGGTTCCCATTACTGGATCCATCTGTAGGAAACACACACACTGACTGAATACATTGTTTCTACGTGTTTATCAGATGATGGGGGATCTAGGTGGAGCCTCCATACTGCTCTCTCCTTTACAATAAAGTCTCCTCTTACCCGGTGATGTGAGGGGCGGCTGATTGTCCATCATGACGTCCTTGTAGAGATCCTTGTGTCCTTCTAAATACTCCTACACAGGGAAATAGACAGTGACATCACCTGATACTTACAAAGATAAAGTCATCATCCAGACACACCCCTTGTGTTGAACCTTCACAGACATCAGGAATAGTTATTTCCTCTTCCATAAAGATTATAAAATCAAACACACGTATCATAAGTCCACCTCTAAAAAAAAAAAAAAACCCAACCCGTATTATCGTATAATCTGTTAGTATAAACTGAAATGAAGAGAATGTTCCGGCCCTGTAAGTGGGGGAATGTTCTGACCCTGAAGGGGTTAATCTAGGTTTCCACACTATATATGTGTGTATCATCATCTGCTGGAGATAAAAGACGTCACAGTGACTATGGAGGAAGAGGACGGACATGACGGGGTTACTGGGTGTAAATAGAAAATAAGATCTTATTACCTCCTCTGCTGCCTCTTCCAGCGATGTCTCCTCTCTAATTCCTCCCGACTCATCTCTCACCCGGAACTTCCTGTCTGTCCCTGACATCATTTCCTGTCTTCCATAGAGACTTCTTCTCTCTATAGTAGAAATGAGATCACCATCTTGTGGAGCTCAGAGGAACTGCAGCCCAGAGAAACGTCTCATAGGTGTCCTTTTATGAAAGTGTGGTAAAATACCGCTATTCAGTTCTCAGGCATTCTCAGGGGAGATCGCTCTCCTCTGAGTGCCTGTTTATGAAGCTTTGTAGATCGATTCTCATATTGAGATGAGGAGCGATCTACAAACGACTGGAAACTCCTGAGAACTGCTTCTCTCACTGTAATCTTGCGTGATGTAGCGGGATTACAGTATGAGGAAGTGAAAAATACAGAAAAAGTTGAACACGAATCAGCACACATTATACACCACATATTAATAACATAATAAAGTTACATTCCCACCAAACAATATACATTAACCGAATTATTAAAAAACATTGTTTTTATCAATATTTAAAGCTCATACATGTGCCTATTTACATGTGAATGGTGTATAGGAAATGAATGGAATCCCACATATGTAATGCAGCTATACACCATTCATATCAATGAAAAATACATTTATAATCATTACTTTTTTTTTTTTTTTATAAAGTATACAAATATAAACCTTGTATAACTGTAATAGAACAGTCCATGGGTAAAACCATATTTTAGGGTTTACAAGAAAAAACATGCTGAAAGCGGTACCATTATTTGCAAGGAAATTTGGCGTTTTATACTGTAGGCCTGTAATTCTTAGGAATAACTCACTTAAATCTGTCCAAACCAGAGTCTAGTAGGCATCCCGGGTATGACATTTTTTTAAAAACAAAATTATAATAAATAATTATAACAAATATTAATATAATTCTAATAAAAATTATTCAATAATGTAATCAACACAAAAACACTGAAATTTGCTCAGTTGCAGAATTGTTGCTGTCATTTTTTTTTGTTTATGACGAATTTCCCCACAAATCGCTATCGCACAATTCTGCAAGTGATTATAATTTATTATCGCTGTTTTCTAGCTGATCTAAAACCATTTTTGACATAAAGGGACACTTTTGGTTGCTATGGACAATATACAGTTTGCAGGCAGAAAGAACATTTTTTATTATATAAAAGTACATGTAGGGCATTGGGCAGACCACTAGGGACAAGGGGGGGTGTGTATTTTTTACATACAGTACTGTAATCTATAAGATTACAGTATACTGTATGTATTGTGTTTGTTTACCTTTTTGAATTTGGCGCCGATCTCCGCCCCCGTGCGTCGTAACGTCGCAGGGAACGGAGATCGGCGGCACAGGAGGACACTGTGTGAATCGAGCGAGGTCCCGCTCGCTCACACAGCGCGGTGGCATCGCTGGATCCAGGAACAAGGTAAGCCAGCGCACGCTGCAGGCTCTGCATAGCTACCCCGAGCGTGACTCGGGGTTACCGATTTTGGCACAAAAAATCCACCCCGAGTCACGCTCGGGAATACCGCCAGGAGGGTTAATAGCATTTTAACATTTTAATGCAGGTAGACTAATATATATATATACACAGGGCTCATAGTTACTCGCCACCAGTTGCCCCTCCTAATTCATACACTGCCCTGCGCCTAATTGCACCCGTAAACACGCCCTCGTAGATTATCTCATGGAATGACAATGTTTTATGCAGAATCAAGTTACAAAATTAAATATTACCAACAACAACTTTAACAAAATGGGACAGGGCACTGGGGACAGACCAGAGGGACAGGGCACTGGGGACAGACCAGAGGGACAGGGCACTGGGGGCAGACCAGAGGGACAGGGCACTGGGGGCAGACCAGAGGAACAGGGCACTAGAACTGGGTCTCTTCCCCATTCTCTTGCTGTCTCCTCTGCAACTCCCATCCATCCTCTCTCCTATTCATCTCATAATCAGGAGCCTGTGTGTGCGGCTCCACGCTTGCATGTCCCCACTTCCCCCTTTTATTCAGGCTGGCAGAGGGGAGAGGAGCTGCAGCACAGCGGGAGGGAGTACAATCCAGCGCCGAGATCCACACAACTGCACAGCCATTGACACCATAGCACAGCGCACACTGACAGCGCACAGCACACAGTTCACAGTGCTCAGGCTAAACTGTTGGACACTTACATAGAGCACAAGGAGAAGAGAACTGCACAAACTAGAAGGCTGCCGCTCTCATGTCAGGGCAACTTTCAGTGAGCGCTGCACCGGAGTGGTATTTTTTGCAATCCTCCACCTCACTCATTACTTTCTGCTCTCCAGCTACATTGGTCAGGGCCCGGGGGAGGGGGGCAGGCTCAGAGAGGTCATACTGTTAGGTCAAATGGCTTAATGAGAATTGTAAGGAGAGCACCTGTGTACTGCTCTGCCTGTGCGCGGCTCACCAGACTACTTTTCCCGAGCATGCACCTTTCCTCTTCGGCCGCCAATCTCATCGGGACTCTAAGTGTAGGCACAGATTGGAGGGAGATTGGTCATGCAGCCCTGTCATCACTCGCCCCCAGCTTAAATCCACTCGCCAAATGCTAGTAGGCGAGTAGAAATTTTGAGGGCTGTATGTATGTATATATATATATATATATATATATATATATATATATATATATATATATGTGTGTGTATCTATAGATATATATACACACATAGAAATAAACACACACACACATACATATATATATATATGCTATATGATGATGTATATATATATATATACACTATAAATTCCTAAGCTGCTAATTTTGGGGGGTGTATTGGGGGGAAGATGGGATCTGACTGTATAGCTGCTTGTGTGTGAAGCATGGAAGACAAAAGACTTCCTTCTTCCTCCACAATACTCAGCCAGCTTCGGCTTCTCTCTCTGATTCTCCACCTCTGAGATGGTGAATCAGAAAGTGAGAATTCTGTCACAGATCGCCAGTGAGGTGCTGAGATCGCACCTTCATAAACTGCTTTCCGTTTCTGTGACAGTCAGTTACAGATTCCACTGTGCTGAGATAATCAGTGGAGAGAACATGTTCTCCGCTGATTACCTCAGCTTCATAAACTGTGTATGACCTGAGATCAGCGGTGAGAATCGGGATCGCCGCTGATCTCACTTTCATAAAAGGACACCATAGTCTGAACACGGCCTTGTGCTGTGTGTGTATGTACTATACAGAGGCGGCTCTCTAATTAGGCAAGTTAGCTGGTCACCTACAGGGGTCTTGCGGCCACCTAATTTGTGTACCATATGTGTGGGAGAAAATGTCCCCTGGTTGGTGTCCCCGGGCCGGACTGGCTGTAGGAAATTCTGGGGCCGAATGTCCTAACAAGAACTGCCTTCCCCCAAGCTCCCCTTTCACTCACTGCCCCGCCCACCACACACTCTGCCAATCAGATGTTACATCACAACAGGGCTCTGCAGCCCTGTATCCAATGAGGGCGCTGCTGACATCTCCCTTCTTACCCACCGTGTGTACCTGGCACTCTGTACTGTGTATGCAGCGAGTGCTCAGAGGGGCATGAAGATGCCGGGAGAAGACCAAAGATGACAGGGGTGGTGTGCCTAGGACTGGACACAGGTGATTGTCCGCATAGTCTTTGGCCATCTCCTGTATCATGTCTGCACAGTCTCTGACCATCTCCTGTATCATGTCTGCACAGTCTCTGACCATCTCCTGTATCATGTCTGCACAGTCTCTGACCATCTCCTGTATCATGTCCTCAGCCTCTAACCACCTTTGTATCATGTCTGCAATCTCTTACTTAAACACACTGCTAATAGTATTACAAAATTTCGATTCGGTGTACCTCTAGCAGACATGATACAAGAGATCAATGCAGCCTCGCCAGTGCCTGTGGGATGCAGCCTACCTGTGCCGATAAGATGCAGCCTCGCCAGTGCCTGTGGGATGCAGCCTACCAGTGCCTGTCAGATGCAGCCTGCCTGTGCCTGGATCAGAGCGGCGATCTCCCTGTGTCATGGAGCTGGATTTGAATTGCCTGGGCCGCAGTAACAATGTCCCGCCTCTGGCTCCCCCAAGGTAGCACTTGAAACACTACGGTTACCAGTGCACTTGGCGGGCTTGGCATTTCCTAACTTCTTCCTATATTACTTGGCATCCCAGCTGGTGCTCTTCCATGATTGGCTGTGCCCAGTTCCGACCAATGCCTGTACCTCCACGGAGGGGGCCAGCGCATCTTCCCTGGAAACCCTACATAATATTATCTACAGAGGCCGGGTCCCTGATCACCCCGACACCTCTCTACTTGCCACTTCCCTTTCCTCTATATTATCACAAAAGTATCCAAACACACCTGGCTGAAATCTCCCAACAACCCCCTGTGGTTTAACCCTAATCTGCAGGAACTGTACTCCCTTCCTGATCCCAATCGCTGGTACTCCAAGGGGGTTAAATATTTATGCCAACTGTACAACGCTCAGCTACGTTTAGACTTTGATCTACCGAGATCGTACCTATTTTATTATTACCTGCTCAGGCAAGCTATCCATGCCCAGTTTGGCTCCCTGGACGATCCCACTGACCTGCCCCCATTGGAAAAACTGCTCAGACAGCCAGACCCCACTAAACTTGTCTCCACCTACTATGCAGCCCTAATGACTGACTTTAACCCCAGGTATCACAAAGCTCAGGTAAAGTGCGCTAACCCTCTCCCAGCACTGATTGTACTACTCTTGATTGACCATTTTTTGTGTTTCTTTCTGTTTGTTGGTTTGTCTTAAATCCAATAAAATATCTTAAAAAAAAAAAAAAAAAAAACAATGACCCGCCTCCAGTGGTCACTTCACACTGATTCAATGTCCCGGCATTGGATCAGTGTGCCGTCTATCACAGGAGGCGGGACATTGTTACTGCGGCCCGGGAAATTCATCTCCCTGACAAGGAGAGGAGGAGGGAGGGGAGGTCAGGACCTTGAGCCATCAGGATGACACCCTGCAATGGGCGGACCCCCGGAGGCACGGCCACTGCGTATGTGCAATTATCTGCACTTTTTTTCTTTCGGCAATATGCTGAAAACACCATTTTGGGACGATATGTTTCAGCCGATTAAATTTCGGTGCATCCCTATTTATAAATACACCTCTTAATAAAACCTCCATCCCGTATTATTGTATAATCTGTTATTATAAACGGAAAAGCTGAATTAGATTGGAAAAAAAAAAACACATTTCCAAAATGAAGAGAATTTTCCGGCCCCGTAAGTGGGGGAATGTTCTGACACTGAAGGGGTTAATATGCGACTCCACACTATATATGTGTACATACCTCCCAACTTTCTGAGATAAGAATGAGGGACTTCTATTAGCAAAAGTATGTAGGCATAGGACACACCCCCTGACACACCCCTTAATGGAGAAACATTAAAAAAAAAATCGGATAAACCCACAAGTGCATTTTTACCACTAATATTCCTTTATATTGGCTTTTGGAATTTACAAATGCAGCAGAAAAATGTAGAAATTGGATGGAAGGTTTAGCACCGGGAAAGACTTTTTGATAGATAAATAGTGCATTTTATATACATGTATATAGATCAGACCAACATGAGGGACACATGAGGAGGAATGAGGGACTTTGTTGTGAATGAGGGAGGTATATGTGTGTATTATCATCTGCTAGAGATAAAAGACGTCACAGTGACTATGGAGGAAGAGGACGGACATGACGGGGGTTACTGGCTGTAAATAGAAGATAGGATCTTATTACCTCCTCTACTGCCGATTCCAACAATGTCTCCTCTCTACTTCCTCCCGACTCACCTCTCACCCGGAACTTCCTGTCTGTACCTGACATCACTTCCTGTCTTCTATAGAGACTTCCTGTCTCTATGGTTGAAGTGAGAAGATCACCACCTTGAAAAATCTCAGAGGAACTGCAGCCCGGAGAAACTTCTCATGTGTGTGTTTGTACTGTATATCCTTATAGATGGGTCATCTCCACTCCCACCAAGGGGGAGAGAAATATATTACTGCCTAGTCCAGCCTTTCTCAGCCAGGGTTCCTCCAAAGGGTTCTAGGGGTTCCTTGAGCAATTTCTGTCTCTCAGTAACAACTGACATCAATGATCTGTAAGGAGGGCAGTCTTCCCACTGATGACATATAAGAGGGTCCTTCTCCCATTGGTCACTAATGTAAGGGACCACTACACTGACCACTGATATAAGGAGAAATTCCATCCAAACCGTGAGATTGGTCAGAGACTAATTGGTATCATTCTGGGCATTGACAGACTAGGTCTTGGTGACAGAGTGAAGGGTGATGCTGCTCATACTATATGTGGATGAGCTTCGAGTTCGAGTAGAACTCATGTTCGACTCAAACATTGCCTGTTCGCCGAACAGCGAACTATTTGGGGTGTTCGCAGCAAGTTCTTGTGAACTTTAGAACCCTGTTAAAGTCTATGGGACTCGAACGTTTGAAATCTAAAGTGCTAATTTTAAAGGCTAATATGCAAGTTATTGTCCTAAAAAGTGTTTGGGGACCTGAATCCTGCCCCAGGGGACATGTATCAATGCAAAAAAAAGTTTTAAAAACTGCAGTTTTTTTGGCAGCAGTGATTTTAATAATTCCTTTAAGTGAAACAATAAAAGTGAAATATTCCTTTAAATTTCGTACCTGGGGGGGATGTATAGTATGCCTGTAAAATAGCGCTTGTTTCCCATGCTTAGAACTGTCCCTGCACAAAGTGTAATTTCTGAAGGGGAAAAAAAGTAATTTAAAATCACTCGCAGCTATAATGAATTGTCGGCTCCCGGCAATACAGAGAAAAGTCATTCTAAAAAAAAATGTGTGGGGGTCCACGGCATTTTTTTTTTTAATTTGGGGTGGAGTTCCCCTTAAAATCCATATCAGACCTGAAGGGTCTGGAATGGATATTTGGGGGGAACACCACATTTTTTTTTTAATTTGGCGCAGGGTTCCCCTTAATATCCATACCAGACCCGAAGGGTCTGGTAATTGAATTTGGGGGGACCCCCACGCATTCTTTTTTTATGAATGACTTTTCTCTGTATTGCTGGTATACGACAATTCATTAAAGCCACGAGTGATTTTAAATGACTTTTTTCCTTCAGAAATTACATTTTGTACAGGGACAGTTCTAAGCACAGGAAACAAGCGCTACTTTACAGGCATACTATACACCTCCCTAAGTACAAAATTTAAAGGAATATTTAAATTTTATTGTTTCACTTTAAACATTATTAAAATCACTGCTCCTAAAAAAACGTTAGTTTTTTAAAAACTTTTTTTGCATTGATACATGTCCCCTGGGGCTGGACCCAGGTCCCCAAACACTCCCCTGGGGCAGGACCCGGGTCTCCAAACACTTTTTAGGACAATAACTTGCATATTAGCCTTTAAAATTAACACTTTAGATTTCAAACGTTCGAGTCCCATAGACTTTAACAGGGTTCTAAAGTTCACACAAACTTTTGGTCTGTTCGCAGGTTCTGGTGCGAACCGAACCCAGGGGTGTTCGGCTCATCCCTATATGTGACCCTCATCTACATCATGGACATCTTCTTCAGCTTCTTAGTAAATAGGATAGAAATCTTCACAATCCTATAGAAGAGGTTGGGGGTCCTGAGTAGTCATAAAAAGGCCCAGCACAGCAATAGTAGAGGAAGAGGTGGTCTGGTGACATGGAGAAGAAGACTCCGGTCAGTCTCTGGATCTCCATCATTGGAAACATGGTGAGACAACAAATACAGCGGGATGGTGGAGGAGATGTTGGTGTCGGTGTGGAAATGGACAGAACACGGGATGATGACACTGAAAGAACAATACGGCTTCATTCTACGATATGTCAAGGAGAGAACCGTACAGGAGAGACTTTTCTCTCTAATTAATGTCAGTAGAAGACCCTGACCTCTGTTTATGATATACTCCTGACCTCTGTATATGATATACTCCTGACCCCTGTATAGGATATACTCCTGACCCCTGTATATGATATACTCCTGACCTCTGTATATGATATACTCCTGACCACTGTATATGATATACTCCTGACCCCTGTATATGATATACTCCTGACCCCTGTATATGATATACTCCTGACCCCTGTATATGATATACTCCTGACCACTGTATATGATATATTCCTGACCCCTGTATATGATATACTGCTGACCTCTGTATATGATATACTCCTGACCCCTGTATAGGATATACTCCTGACCCCTGTATATGATATACTCCTAACCACTATATATGATATACTCCTGACTTCTGTATATGATATACTCCTGACCTCTGTATATGATATACTCCTGACCCCTGTATATGATATACTCCTGACCTCTGTATATGATATACTCCTGACCTCTGTATATGATATACTCCTGACCTCTGTATATGATATACTCCTGACCACTGTATATGATATACTCCTGACCTCTGTATATGATATACTCCTGACTTCTGTATATGATATACTCCTGACCTCTGTATATGATATACTCCTGACCCCTGTATATGATATACTCCTGACCTCTGTATATGATATACTCCTGACCTCTGTATATGATATACTCCTGACCACTGTATATGATATACTCCTGACCCCTGCACTCTAGGCCCATTATTCAGGGTTACCTCTAACCGGATGACCTGTGAAGGCTTTTAACCACTTCCCACCTGGTCTATAGCAAAATGACGGCCATGAAGTGGTTCAATTATCGTTACTAGCGTGTTTGCGTGCCCTAGGGTGTCAGTCAGCCTGACACACCACAACACCTTTGACGGAGACTCTTTACCACGTGATCTACTGTGTCCAATCACGGCAGATCACAGTGTAAACAGCAAGAGCCGTTTATCGACTTTTCCTAACTCGCATCTAACAGATGAGAGTATAGGAGAGCCGAATCAGCTGCTCTCCTGACAGAGAGGTCTGTGCTGATTGTTTATCAGTGCAGTCCCCCCTCCAGTGGATGCCCATCCATGACCACCAGGTATGCCACCCAGGACCACCAAGGATATGCCGAGCAATGCCTGCCAGTGCATCAGTGATGCATATCAGTGCCACCCATCAGTGGCCATCCATGTTGCCTATCAGTGCTGCATGTCAGTACCCATCCGTGCCATCTCATCGGTGCCGCCTTATCAGTACCCATCAGTGTTGCCTATAAGTGCCACTTATCAGTTCCGCCATATCAGTGCCCATCAGTGAAGGAGAAAACATATTCATTTACAAAATTTTATAACAGAAACAAAGAGAAATGTTTTGTTATTATTATTAATTCATTACGTTCCATGTGTTTAGATGCGGCATTCGTTATTTGGGATAATTCACATCTTCGGATAAATTCATATTTATTCCGTTCAACAACAGCTAAATTTGAAAAGAAAATTCCGATACCGATAATTTGTTTGTTATTATTTCGGATTTTCGAATTTTGAATTTCCGTATTTTCAAATGAATGAATGTCGATCATAACTAATGACCCGAAAAACGAAGAAACAAATGGAAGGAAAACAAAGAAATGTTTGGTCAGTGCACATGTCTACAGCTTAGTAGATGATAAATTAGACAGATAACGGAGAAGCCGCAGATGTCACTGGCTCCCAGTTGATGGTGGCTTCACATGTGGACTCTCTGATCAGAAGTGCATTCTTTGATCAAAAGTGCGAGTTAAAAACCAGGATTTGGCTATCATTTGCTTCTGCTTGCAGATTTTTTTTCCCCTCTTTTTCTCTGACACTTTTTAAACAGCTTTTTTTTCTTTTTCCTTTCTGCTAATTAAGGGGAGGGTTTAATTGTTTACAGGTGTGTGTTTGTTCACAGGTCTTCACAGGTGAGTATAAAGTGGCTGTACAAGCTCCCAGTTGATGGTGGCTTCACATGTGGACTCTCTGATCAGAAGTGCATTCTTTGATCAAAAGTGCGAGTTAAAAACCAGGAGTTTGAAACAGGAGGTAAGACAGGAGTCTTCATTATTTTTTGCAATCACTGATCCAGAACAAGCTTGCAGCTAATAAAGTTGGAACTCTTGCTATATAGATTCAGCGGTGCAGCAGACGCTCTCATCTTAGTCTGCTCACCCCAGGGATAGTGAGAGCAGGACGCTCTCAAACGAGTCGGCTCTCCCCAGGGATAGTGCAGCCAGGCAGGGTCCACCACACCCCCCTAGCCAATTGATCCAGGGTTCCACCGATCGCCGTTAAGGGGTCAGGAAGGAATTTTTTCCCCCGATCGCTGCAGATTGGCACAGCACGCCTGGGGTTTTTCGCCTTCCTCTGGACCAATCGGGGAGAGAAGACTCAACGAGTGACGGCTCACTTGGACAGTCTTCCACCCATCACGTCCGGCGTCTCGCGGCTCTTCCCCCATCCGCGCCAGACCAGGCCTCATTCGCGGCCGCCGCAATTAGGAAAGACTGACGACAATGTGACTGGCGACAATGGCTAATCTGCGATACTCTGCGCACTCTATTCGGGGTCTGAGACAATTCGCAACAGCATTACCAGCCGTCACCAAAAAGGCCTTAAAAATAGAGCAACTTTTGAGATTCGATCGACCATCAAAAATTTTATTTATTTAACCCAGCTCGAGCACATATCATGTGCTTTGATCAACACAAGATCGGCAGTAAAACACCGATTAGAAATCCACGATTTCTTACTACAAAACGATCTAGACTGCCTCTTTATTACAGAAAGCTGGCTCTCAGACGACTGCAACACCATTCTCGGAGAATTGGTGCCAGAAAACTATCGCATTATAACGGAAAACAGAATAGGGCAAAGAGGAGGAGGCCTGGCGGTGATCCACAAGAATCGCATTACAATCACTAAGCCAGCCCTTCAAAATCCTCTTCCATTCATGGAAACCCTTACTCTTCAACTTCAAACTTCCCCCCAGGAGACTGTTCACATTCTCCTCTGCTATAGGCCACCTGGGCTAAAATCGCAGTTTTTGCCATCATTAACGGAGTTTATATCCACTTATACCCTTAACAGCAAACACCTTTTGCTGCTCGGGGACTTTAATCTGTGGGCCAACTCCGCACAGGATCCCATTGCGGACGCCTGCATCGATCACCTGGAGGGATTAGGGCTACAGCAACTTATATGCGGGCCAACACATGCTTCAGGTCACACACTCGACCTAATTTTCAGACAAAATCTGAAAATAAGCATTTTAGAAAATGAACCATTGCCATGGACAGACCACCATGCAATTAATTTCATAATCTCCAAAATTCCCCCAGTGATAAAAGCACCCAAGCCGGTGACAATACACTGGGCTAGATCTCAGAAGAAGCTCCATTCGGAACTCTTCAAATCTACCTTGGGAAACAGAATCAAAACAATCCATCCACATCAAACAGCCGCAGATACACTGGATGCCATAAACGCAGCCCTGCTACAGTCAGCCGATTTAGTAGCACCGAAACGCAAAGCCTGCATCCGAAAAAGAAAGTCCGGCTGGTTCAACAACCAGCTGTCGCTTCTGAAGCAAGAGCGCAGAAGGGCGGAAGCCGCCTGGAAAAGAAGTCCTGTAGAGGATAACCTCATCATCTACAAGGCAATAACAACACGATATCATAAAGAAATCTTCAAAGCCAAGAAACATCATTTTTCTATGGCGATTAACAGCGCCCTAAACCGCCCCGCGAACTCTTCAAGATGGTCACCCAGACCATGAACCCAGGATGTCTTGAAGTCCCCAACTCAGACACCCAAGAGTTCTGCAATGAACTATCGGATTTCTTCATCAACAAAATTGAAAGAATCCGGGAAAGCATCATGCAAAACAATACCCCCCTCAACCCCACCGTCAATCAACCACAAAACACCCACAGAAACGCTCTATAATCAACAAAGTTCACTCTGGAACCGATCTCCATCGATACCACAAAAAATATCATTGGTGCTTTGCGGAACAGCACATCGCCCAATGATATCATCCCCACCAAACTGCTGAAGGAATGTGCCGACATCCTGGCACCACCCATCACACAGCTTATAAATCAGTCATTTAAGGAAGGCACAGTGCCATCCCTGTTGAAAGAGGGCACAATCCAGCCCATCTTGAAAAAACCTAACCTGGATCCCAAGGACCCAACTCACCGCCGTCCCATAACAGGCCTAAATGTTCTCTCCAAGATAATGGAGAAAGTAGTGGTACAACAGCTGCAACAGCATCTAGATACCCACAATCTACTGGATCCATTACAATCAGGCTTCCGTCCCGGACACGGGACAGAAACGGCCTTACTCAAAATATGGGACGATGCCCTCGAGGCGGCAGACGAAGGAGAATCTTGTCTCCTGGTTCTGCTGGACCTAAGCGCAGCCTTTGACACGGTAGACCACAAACTGTTACTGATGCGACTAGCCAAGGTAGCAGAAGTCGCAGAAGGTGATTTACCATGGTTTTCTTCCTTTCTTGAAAACCGATCACAAACAGTTAAATTGGGTTGTTTCACGTCGGAAAAGCGCACGGTGTCATGTGGAGTCCCCCAAGGATCCCCCCTGTCACCGGTGCTTTTCAACATCTATCTTCGCCCTCTCTTTGATATTATCAGTAGCCAAGAACTACTCTATCACTCTTATGCAGACGATACGCAACTGCATTTTCGCATCTGCAACAAAAAGGATCATCATCCCAGTTTAGAGAAATGTCTCTCTTTGATAGAAAACTGGATGACTAAGAGTTATCTTAAACTCAACAGTTCAAAAACAGAACTCCTTATGTTTCACGCCAGCCGAAAGAGTCAACTGGCAACAACCTGGACACCTCCGCCCATTCTGGGCCAAATCATCACCCCTAGCTCCAAAGTCAAAAGTCTCGGGGTCATCTTCGACACCTTCATGACAATGGACGCACAAATAGGGTCAGTAGTCAGCGGAGCGCACCATTTGTTGCGCCTACTACGCAGACTTATTCCATTTATTCCCAAAGAAGACGTAGCAGTCGTGGTGGGAACAATAGTGAATTCCAGACTGGACTATGCTAACGCCCTTTACCTCGGACTCCCAAAGTACCAAATCTCCCGTCTGCAAGTCGTTCAGAATACGGCCGCCAGACTGGTGACTGGGAAAAAAAAATGGGAATTAATCTCACCTTCGCTGAGAACCCTTCACTGGTTGCCAGTAAAAGACAGAATTGCATTCAAAGCACTCTGCCTGACACATAAGTGCATCCATGGGAAGGCTCCGCAATATCTTTGCGACAAGATAGAACCTCACAATTCGAATCGCGTTCTGCGATCCACCGACCAAAATCTGGTCAGGGTACCAAAAACCAAATACAAGTCCAAAGGAGAAAGAAGGTTTGCTTTTCAAGGTCCGAGACTATGGAACGCTTTACCAACCAGCATTCGGTTGGAGGAAAACCACCTGACTTTCAGAAGACGGATCAAAACTCTGCTCTTTTGATGTCATGAGACACGAACAACTAGCGCCCAGAAGCGATTCAGTTCGCATGCGCCGCGCTTTATAAGTTTTTCATTCATTCATTCATAACCTCTCAAAGTTCTTCTGCACTATTACTTCCTAAAAGGCTCCCTAAGTCCTTCTGCTTCACTTCCTGCTCAGGGGGTCCAAAAGAGTCCATCAGATACAGTAAACTAGGGGTGCAACGGATCACAGTTGATCCGTGATCCGAACGGGTCACCCCCTTCGGATCGGATCACACTGTGATCCGAGGATTGCCACGGCTCCGGAGCTAGGCCGAAGCCGCGGTCTTTCCTAATGTTACGGCGGCGGCTCCGGAGCTAGGCCGAAGCCGCAGCCTTTCCTAATGTTATGGCCGCGGCTCCGGCCTACCTCCGGAGCCGCGACCATAACGTTAGGAAAGGCCGCGGCTTCGGCCTAGCTCCGGAGCCGCCGCCGCCGTAACATTAGGAAAGACCGCGGCTTCGGCCTAGCTCCGGAGCCGCGGCCATCTTGGTACACCCGGCGACGGCCCTCCTCTGTTTACACCCACAGAGGAGGAGCCCGCACTCGTGGGACACGCCGCTCGTCTGTCGGTACTAGCTGGGGGTGGTCACTGAGAAGGGGGTCACTGTCCTGAGCAGGGGGGGTCACTGTCCTGAGCAGGGGGGGTCACTGTCCTGAGCAGGGGGGGGTCACTGTCCTGAGCAGGGGGGGGTCACTCTCCTGAGCAGGGGGGGGGTCACTCTCCTGAGCAGGGGGGGGTCACTCTCCTGAGCAGGGGGGGGTCACTCTCCTGAGCAGGGGGGGGGTCACTCTCCTGAGCAGGGGGGGGTCACTCTCCTGAGCAGGGGGGGTCACTCTCCTGAGCAGGGGGGGTCACTCTCCTGAGCAGGGGGGGGTCACTCTCCTGAGCAGGGGGGGGTCACTCTCCTGAGCAGGGGGGTCACTCTCCTGAGCAGGGGGGGGTCACTGTCCTGAGAAGGGGGGTCACTGTACTGAGAGGGGGGGGGGTCTCTGTACTAAGAGGAGGGGGGTGTCTGCACTGAGGGGGTACTATAGTTGGTGGGGGGGAGGAGGAGAAGATGTGAATATTACAGTGGGGGAGATTTTTTTTTGCCGATCCGAAAAATGATCCGATCCGTGACTCCTGATTCGAGGAACGATCCGAACCGTGAGTTTTTTGATCCGTTGCACCCCTACAGTAAACCCTCAGGAGGCTCAATTTAGTTCCACTACCTCCTCAGCTCCTCTACTTCCCTCAGAACCCTCAGGATTTTCCTCCCTCTGACACGAATCATGGAACCTATTTTTCATTTGAGGCTGGGGAATGTTTTCTTCCTCCTGACCAGCAATGTAAGGGGCTCTATGCTCCATACTCCTGACCCCTGCACTCCATCATTGTGTTGGCTGCATATTTTAATGATTGCCCATTTGCTGTCTGTGTAGTGTAATCATTGCCCTTTGTAGGCCATGTATGGTCAGGGTGGTCATTGTCTTGTCTATTTATTGTCAGTGCTGTTTGTTTAGAGGAACACATTACTAGAATTTATCTCCAGAATGAAGAGAATGTTCTGGCCCCATAAATGGGGAAATGTTCTGATTCTGAAGGGATAAATCCACAAATAATAAATGTTGGGACAGCGCTTGCACTATGGACAAAATATCTGAATCCACAACACGATAGTTCCAATACACCGTTCTGATAACAAATTATGTAGATGACTAGGTGTGCTGGGCTCTGTAGTACCAAAGAGTTTGTGGTGCCTGAGAAGCAATAGATGTCTCTATAGCAGTAAATGGGGAATACTGGCATTAGGAGCAGAAGTGCTAATCCCCCGCCAGAGTCCCGGCTGCAGATACTCCATTGGATGGCCGGCCGGATACCGTTTTATGTAAACAGAGAGGGCGCCTCTCCTAACCTGGTGACATCCAACGCGTTTGTATTGGAAAATGACAATCGATTTCCCGGTGAAGAGGTCCTAAAAATCGATCCTACCCCCACTCAGATTCCTTAACCATTAATAGCCCAGAATAATTAAATATAACTTCTATATCATCATGACTATGGAGGAAGAGGACGGACATGACGGGGTTACTGGGTGTAAATAGAAGATAAGATCTTATTACCTCCTCTGCTGCCACTTCCAGCAACGTCTCCTCTCTACTTCTTCCCGACTCACCTCTCACCCGGAACTTCCTGTCTGTACCTGACATCACTTCCTGTCTGTCTCCTATTGGATACTTCCTGTTTGAGTAGAAGTGAGATCACCATCTTGTGGAGTTCAGAGGAACTGCAGCCCAGAGAAATACCTCATAATGTGATTACAGCCTTGCCATTGCTTCCAGATGATGGACAGTCCCGGGATTTATTCCTCTGTCCCCTCATGTCCTCATCTCACAGGTTCCAGGACTCCGAGTGCGGAGTGTCAGTGAGGGGATGACGGGGGGAACACTCTCTGGGTCCCATCACCAGGCACTGCAATTATACCGGACTGTGGGGAGCAGTGATCTCCTTTCTGACAGTGATAGTAGAACTCCGACATCAGCAGAGAGGCAGCGGGAGTGTGTGATCAGGTAAGTACCACCACTGACCACCAATGCTGGGCTGGAGTTACACTTTATTCTCACTGACACCAACAATGGGGCTTATTTATTATCACTGACACCAACAATGGGGCTTATTTTATCTCACTGACACCAACAATGGGGCTTATTTATTATCACTGACACCAACAGTGGGGCTTATTTATTCTCACTGACACCAACAATGGGGCTTATTTATTATCACTGACACCAACAATGGGGCTTATTTATTATCACTGACACCAACAATGGGGCTTATTTATTATCACCGACACCAACAATGGGGCTTATTTATTATCACCGACACCAACAATGGGGCTTATTTATTATCACTGACACCAACAATGGGGCTTATTTATTATCACTGACACCAACAATGGGGCTTATTTATTCTCACTGACACCAACAATGGGGCTTATTTTATCTCACTGACACCAACAATGGGGCTTATTTATTATCACTGACACCAACAATGGGGCTTATTTATTATCACTGACACCAACAATGGGGCTTATTTATTATCACCGACACCAACAATGGGGCTTATTTATTATCACTGACACCAACAATGGGGCTTATTTCATCTCACTGACACCAACAATGGGGCTTATTTATTATCACTGACACCAACAATGGGGCTTATTTACTATCACTGACACCAACAATGGGGCTTATTTATTCTCACTGACACCAACAATGGGGCTTATTTATTATCACTGACACCAACAATGGGGCTTATTTATTACCACTGACACCAACAATGGGGCTTATTTATTATCACTGACACCAACAATGGAGCTTATTTTATCTCACTGACACCAACAATGGGGCTTATTTTATCTCACTGACACCAACAATGGGGCTTATTTATTATCACTGACACCAACAATGGGGCTTATTTATTCTCACTGACACCAACAATGGGGCTTATTTTATCTCACTGACACCAACAATGGGGCTTATTTATTATCACTGACACCAACAATGGGGCTTATTTATTATCACTGACACCAACAATGGGGCTTATTTATTATCACTGACACCAACAATGGGGCTTATTTATTATCACTGACACCAACAATGGGGCTTATTTATTATCACGGACACCAACAATGTTTTTTTTTTTTTTCTCTAGCTGACACCAAGAATGGGGCTTAATTGATCTCACTGACACCAACTATGGGACTTATTTTATCACAGGGACACGAATGATGGGGCTTATTTTATTCCACTGACACCAACAATGGGGCTGATTTTATCTCACTGACACCAACAATGGGGCTTATTTTATCTCACGGACACCAACAATGGGGCTGATTTTATCCCACTGACACCAATCACTTCCACACACTGACAATAATATGCATTAGGGAGGAGCTCTGTGTCTGAACAGAAGATTGGATGAACACTGGCTCCTCCCACATTCTTCTGAACATCCAATGTTTACAGCATTTGGCACAGACGAATGTGACGGCTTCTGGCTGTCACTGGTTTCTAGGGAAGCAAAGACTTCCTGAACAGCTGTTTCCTTAGCAACCGCTGACTTCACCCTGCCCATTCCCTTACATGGCCACGTAGGCAAATGGGAGGGGCATAGATCATGACATCATTGTCTGAATATGACCATATCTGATCAATGATGTCACCACTATCCCCGCCCCTTCCTTTATATAGCTGATGACAGCTCAGGACACTATCAGTCAGTGAGTGTTACCATCAGAGATCGCTCCTGTGTGGGGGGTCATTGGGGGTTATGGGGGAGTCAGTGGGGGGTTGGCATCGGGATTGACGACGGATTTATAATGAGAGACTTATTTGGGGGATTTTATTTTAACAAAAGACATTGAGAGTCTTTATTGTTTTATTTCTTATTGTGAATGAGTAGGAGCGATATGTACCTCAAATTAATTAATGTGGGGGAGGAGCAGTATATGTGGGACCCCAAATATTATAGAGGGGTTCCAAATTCTGATAAGCCCCCCTGTTCACAGACCCCCACATCCACCAAGCTAGAATTGTGAGGATGGGGCCACGGTGCTTTTTCATGGGAAGAGTCCCCCCATGTTAACGGCACATGGTCTGGTATGGTTGAGAAGGGGTGGGGCCACATGCTCACCCCTCCCCCTTTCCTGGTCAGCCAGGCTGCATGTTTAGATTCCCTGTGAGTAGGGTTGTCCCGATACCGATACTAGTATCGGTATCGGGACCGATTCCGAGTATTTGCAGGGGGTGCTTGTACTCCCGCAAATTCCCCCGATGCCTCATCCGATACTCGCCCCCCCCCCCCCGCCGCCACCGCCACGCCTGCCGCTACGCCGCATCCCCGCTGCCGCCGCTTGGTTAATACGGGCGGGGAATACTACAGCTTTCATTTGAATAGCTGTAATGTTTCCCGCTGTGCCGCGTATGGACACTCCCCCTTGCTTGGGTGAACTGTCCAATCCCGAGCAAAGGGGAGTGTCTATACGCAGCGTGGCGCGAAACACTATAGCTATTCAAATGACAGCTGTAATGTTCCCCGCCCGTATTAATCAAGCAGCAGCATGTAGGTACGGGGGACATGGCTGCATATATGGGGGGACATGGCTGGATATGGGGGGGGACATGGCTGCATATGGGGGGGGGACATGGCTGCATATAGGGGGGATATGGCTGCATATGGGGGGGACATGGCTGCATATGGGGGGGACATGGCTGCATATGGGGGGACATGGCTGGATATGGGGGGACATGGCTGGATATGGGGGGACATGGCTGGATATGGGTGGACATGGCTGCATATGGGGGGGACATGGCTGCATATGGGGGGACATGGCTGCATATATGGGGGGGACATGGCTGCATCTGTGGGGGGACATGGCTGCATATATGGGGGGGAAATGGCTGCATATATGGGGGGGACATGGCTGCATATGGGGGGGACATGGCTGCATATATGGGGGGGACATGGCTGCATCTGTGGGGGGACATGGCTGCATATATGGGGGGGAAATGGCTGCATATATGGGGGGGACATGGCTGCATATGGGGGGGACATGGCTGCATATATGGGGGGGACATGGCTGCATATGGGGGGGACATGGCTGCATATATGGGGGGAAATGGCTGCATATATGGGGGGGACATGGCTGCATATGGGGGGGACATGGCTGCATATATGGGGGGGACATGGCTGCATATATGGGGGGGACATGGCTGCATTTGTGGGGGGACATGGCTGCATATATGGGGGGGACATGGCTGCATTTGTGGGGGGACATGGCTGCATTTGGGGACACATTTAAAAAAAAAGTATCGGTATTCGGTATCGGCGAGTACTTGAAAAAAAGTATCGGTACTTGTACTCGGTCCTAAAAAAGTGGTATCGGGACAACCCTACCTGTGAGGTCCCCTTTAATATCCATCTAACACTCAGAGGGTCTGGCCTGTACTTGGGGGTCTCTATACATTTTCTCATTCTTGCTGTAGGACGGGCTACAGAAAAAGTGACATTTACAAAGAAAAAAATGTATCAGTTTAAATTTCCTGAAAACTACATTTTGTTGCCGGTTTCTTTTTTTATTATACAGCACACAGACCCTCCAAAGGTCCCCCAAATACATAGAAGAACCTTGGGAGGGGGCTTTTGGCAAAACAAACTGCACTGTGGAGGTAAGTATGACATGTTTGTGATTTAAAATAATAAACTGAACCTTTACAACCACTTAAAGTGTATGAGTATGATCTCAGGTATTAGTATGAAGAGATGTCTAATGAAGGGAAATAAGACGTCTACTTATAGAAAATTCATGGGATGAATGTGACAATCACTCATCCAGCCATTACATATTCTAGTCATAATGTAACAAAGGCATTTCCTATGATTGTCAGCTCCATCTAGTGACCATAGTGGGGTATTTTTCCTGACAAACCTTCATTAATAAAAATATCACAATATCACATTATGGCTAGAGTTGAGCGGACACCTGGATGTCCGGGTTCGGATCCGAACCCGGACTTTGAAAAAAAAGTTTGGGTTCGGGACCGAACCCGGACTTTGACCCGAACCCCATTGAAGTCAATGGGGAACCCGGACTTTTGACTACAAAAATGTCTCTAAAAAACTAAGGCAAAGGGCTGGAGGGCTGCAAATGGCAGCAAAATGTCGGGAAGAGCATGGCAAGTACTCTGAAAATAAATGTGGATAGGGAAATAACTCAAAATGGCATAAAAAAATAAAAATAAAAAAAACATTTTGCAAAATGTCGGGAAGAGCATGGCAAGTACTCTGAAAATAAATGTGGATAGGGAAATAACTCAAAATAACATAAAAAAATATAATTTTGCAAAATGTCGGGAACAGCATGGCAAGTACTCTTAAAATAAATGTGGATAGGTAAATAACTTAAAATAACATAAAATAACATAAAAAAATAAAAATAAAAAATAAAATCATTTTGACCTAGGAGGACGAGGTCCATATGTATTAGGAGGTTGAGGTGGATGTGGCGGTGTAGGTGGAGGAGGAGGAGGAGGAGGAGGAGGAAGCCAACACAGCAGGTTTTGGTTTTTAATATATGTATTTTTTAAATTAGGGTAAACCCCAAAAGAGTGAGAAACATCTAGGGTTGCTACCTCATCCCTTTAAACCAGAACACAGAGTAATTACACAGGTTCTGGGGCTAATTTACTGTCGATAAGGCACCAAGTGAGTTTAATTAGCAGCAACTTAATCAGCCAGAGAACCTGTGTAATTAATATGTTTTTGCTTTTAAAGGGATGAGATGGCAACCCTAGAAAGATCAGAAAAAAACCAATGGCTGGGTAAGGCCGGCCCGGTGTCTATTTTGCACAAGGTACGGACAACTCCTCTGGGATCCATGCCTGGTTCATTTTAATGAACGTGAGCTTGTCCACATTGGCTCTGGACAGGCGGCTGCACTTGTCTGTGATAACGCCCCCTGCCGTGCTAAATACACGTTCAGACAATACACTGGCCGCAGGGCAGGCCAGCACCTCCAAGGCGTAAAGGGCAAGCTCAGGCATGTGCCCAATTTGGAGACCCAGAAGTTTAAGGGGGCATAACCATGTTGCTGAAATGCTGCCTCCTGCTAAAACGTTCCATATCAGCTGGTGGTGCTGTTTGTTGTGGCGTGCTGACAAAGCTTTTCCACATTTCGGCCATACTAACCCTGCCTTCTGAGGTGCTGGCGGTGCCCCTGCTGCGTTGGCGACCTCTTCCTCCTCCTCCTCTGCCTTCGCCTCCTGCTTCCAATGTGCCCCCGCTGCCAGGTGGGAATTGCACCAGCAGCGCGTCTACCAGTGTGCGCTTGTACTCGCGCATCTTGCGTTCATGCTCCAGTGAGGGGATTAAGGACGGTACATTGTCCTTGTAACGGGGATCCAGCAGCGTGGCCACCCAGTAATCAGCACCTGTCATAATGTGCGAAACACGCCGGTCGTTGCGGAGACACTGCAGCATGTAATTGCTCATGTGTGCCAGGCTGTCCAGAGGCAACGAACAGCTGTCCTCTGTGGGAGGTGTATCATCTGTGTCCTCTGTATCCCCCCAGCCACGCACCAGTAATGGCCATGAGCTGGTCTGGATGCCATCCTGCTGTGAACATGCAGTGTTTCCTGCTCCTCCTCATCCTCCACCGCGTCATCCTCCAGAACTGTGCCCTTGCTGGACAATTGTGTACCTGGCCTTTGTTGGTGCAGGAACCCACCCTCGGAGCCACTTGTGAATCACTGCCCTGAAAGCCTTGGAAATTATCCCGATTCCTCCTCCTCGTCCTGTGCCACATCCTCTTCCATCATCGCCCGTAGTGTTTTTTCAAGGAGGCATAGAACTGGGATAGTGACGCTGAGAGCGGCGTCATCGGCACTGGCCATGTTGGTGGAGTACTCAAAACAGCACAAGGCACACAGGTCTCGCATGGAGGCCCAGTTATTGGTGGTAAAGTGGTTCTGTTCCGCAGAGCGACTCACGTGTGCGTGCTGCAGCTGGAACTCCACTATCACCTGCTGCTGCTCGCACAGTCTGGCCAGCATGTGCAAGGTTGAGTTCCACCTTGTGGGCACATCACATATGAGGCAGTGAGCGGGAAGGCCGAAGTTACGCTGCAGCGCTGCCAGGCGAGCAGCAGCAGGGTGAGAACGCCAAAAGTGCGCACAGACGGCCCGCACTTTCTGCAGCAGCTGTGGCATATTGGGGTAAGTTCTTAGGAAACTCTGCACCACCAAATTCAGCACTTGCGCCAGGCAAGGGATGTGCGTCAAACCGGCTAGGCCCAGAGCTGCTACGAGATTTCGCCCATTATCGCACACCACCAGGCCCGGCTTGAGGCTCACTGACGCCAACCACTCATCGGTCTGTTGTTCCATGTCCCTCCACAACTCCTGCGCGGGTTGTGGTTTTTCCCCCAAACAGGAAAGTTTTAAAACTGCCTGCTGTCGTTTACCCATGGCTGTGCTGAAGTTGGTGGTGAATGTGTTACGCTGACCAGATGAGGAGGCGGTAGAGGATGAGGAAGCGGAGTAGGAGGAGTTAGCAACAGGAGGCAAACTGAAGCGCCCTGCAATCCTCGGTGGTGGAACGATATGCGCCAAACTGCTATCCGCCTCAGGCCCAGCCGCCACTGCATTTACCCAGTGCGCTGTTAGGGAGATATAACGTCCCTGACCGTGCTTACTGGTCCACGTATCCGTAGTTAGGTGGACCTTGGCACAGATGGCGTTGCGCAGTGCACACCTGATTTTGTCCCCCACTTGGTTGTGCAGGGAAGGGATGGCTCGCCTGGAAAAGTAGTGGCGGCTGGGCACGACGTACTGTGGGACAGCCAATGCCATCAGGCGTTTAAAACTCTGCGTCTCCACCAGACGGAATGACAGCATTTTAAAGGCCAGTAATTTTGAAATGCTGGCATTCAGGGCCAGGGATCGCGGGTGGGTAGAGGGGTACTTCCTCTTATGCTCCAGTGTTTGGGAGATGGAGAGCTGAATGCTTCCATGGAACATTGTGGAGATGTTTGGTGACCCAGGTGGTAGTGTTGCTTGCCGGTCCTCTAATTGAGGGGTGGCAGGTGGCACTGTCACTACAGAGGTGGATGAAGAGGCAGAGAGGCCCGAGACTGATGCAGAAGAGGAAGCAGGAGGAGCCAGAGACCTTTCTTGGTTTTTGAGGTGTCTACTCCACTGCAGCTCATGCTTTGCACTTAGATGCCTGGTCATGCAGGTTGTGCTCAGGTTGAGAACGTTTATGCCTCGCTTCAGGCTCTGATTGCACAACGTGCAAACCACACGTGTCTTGTCATCAGCACATTGTGTGAAGAACTGCCACGCTAGGGAACTCCTTGGACCTGGCTTTGGTGTGCTCGGTCCCTTGCTGCGTTGGGCAGTAGCAGGCATACTGTCTAGGGGACAGACGCTCCGCTTTTGCACCCTGCTCCCTCTTCTGCTGTGCTGGTGGCTCTGTGCGACCACCGCCTCTTCCTCCGAACTACACGGGTCACCTGCATGAGGTTGATTCCATGTCGGGTCGAGGACCTCATCGTCCTGCACATCATCTTCCACCCAGTCTTCACCACTGCCCTCCTTGTCGGGCTGCACAATTGCAAAAGCACCAGCAGTTGGCAACTGTGTTTCATCATCATCATGCAAGACGTGCTGTGATGGTCCCCCCATGAACTCATCCTGAAATATAAGTGGTTGGGCATCGGTGTACTCAATCTCTTCCCCTTCTGGGGCTGGGCTAGGTGGATGGCCCTGGGAACACATGCTAACAGACTCATCAAAAAGAAGAAGAGACTGCTGCATGCTTTGGGGCTCAGACTGCTTGGCTGATTTGCAAGGGGGTGAGGTGAAAGACTGATGGTGGACATCGGCTGCAGGCACCAACTCTGAGCTTTCAGCACAAGACTGGTTGGAAAACAATGTGAAGGAACTGGAGGCACTGTCAGCAACCCAATCTACTACTGCCTGTTCTGCTCCTGGCCTCAACATTCGTAGAGCTGGATTAGGCCCGACCAAATACTGCTGCAGGCTCTGTCGCCTACTCGCACCTGAGAAAGGTGTTTCACTTGTGCGTGTAGCTGGCACAGATCGACCACGTCCTCTCCCTGTAACAGGAGCTCCACCAGCAGCACCACGACCGCGGCCAAGTCCCTTATTTGACGTTTTCCTCATATTTCTCAAATTTAGGGTCTTGCCCTAATTTTGAGAAATTTTAAATACAAAAATAGTGTAATATGGTGAAATAGGCAGAGATTCACCTATATATTTCTCTACCTATAGCAAGAAGCAGGAACCCAGCCCTAAACAATGTACTGGTGGAGTGCTGGTGAAATGGGCAGAGATTCACCTATATATTTCTCAAATTTAGGGTCTTGCCCTAATTTTGAGAAATTTTAAATCCAAAAATAGTGTAAGCTGGTGAAATAGGCAGAGATTCACCTATATATTTCTCTACCTAGAGCAAGAAGCAGGTAACCCAGCCCTAAACATTTGTACTGCACACACAGTATATGACAGGGGACAGGTAGAATGTGCTGGTGAAATGGGCAGAGATTCACCTATATATTTCTCTACCTAGAGCAAGAAGCAGGTAACCCAGCCCTAAACAATGTACTATATGAAGCAGATGTCACAGAAATCAAGATTGCCGGTTTAGATTTCTGAAGCAGCATACACCTCACTGACACTGTCCCTCAAAATCCGGAGCCTGTCCCTGCCATAGCTACACCAGACTGACGAGCGGCCCATAAACCATAAGATGATAATGATGTCAAAGAAATAAATAGTGCTTTTTTAGATGTATGAAGCAGGATCAAACCTCACTGACACTGTCCCTAAGAATCATTCAGCAGCCTGTCCCTGTCATAACTAGAGCGGAGTTCTATGAATAAAAAATGCTTGTTCAGATGTATGAAGCAGGATCAAACCTGACTGACACTGTCCCTAAGCAGCAGAATCAGCAGCCTTTCCCTATCATAACTAAAGCAAAGTGACGATCTGTGCTGTGTGCCTCGATCTAATATAGAGACTGGTCACATGATGGGTCACATGCTGCACTGGCCATTCACAGCCATGCCATAAGTAGGCATGGCTGTGATCAGTTCCCAGTCACAGTAGTAAAACGAATGGCGATTGGCTGCCGTGCAGCGCGCCAAAACATACCCGAACTCCGAACCCGAACCCGGACTTTTCCAATTATTCAGGTTCGGGTTCGGGAGCAAAAAAAACCCAAAGTCCGTACCGAACCCGAACTTTACAGTTCGGGTTCGCTCAACCCTAGTCACAGTACATGTTGGCAGCACCCCAGTGTTGCTCCCCAGTGCTGACAGCACTCATGCAGCCCCAGACCATGACACTCCCTCCACCATGCTTGACTGTAGGCAAGACACACTTGTCTTTGTACGCCTCACCTGGTTGCCGCCACACAGGCTTGTCACCATCTGACACCAAATAAGTTTGTCTTGGTCTCATCAGACCACAGTACATGGTTCCAGTAATCCATGTCCTTAGTAGGGATGAGCTTTGAGTTCGAGTCAAACTCATGTTCGACTCAAACATTGCCTGTTTGCCTGTTTGGCGAACAGCGGACAATTCGGGGTGTTTTCGGCAAATTCGAAAAGCCGCGGAACACCCTGTAAAAGTCTATGTGAGAAATCTAAAGTGCTAATTTTAAAGGCTAATATGCAAGTTATTGTCAAAAGTGTTTGGGGACCCGGGTCCTGCCCCAGGGGACATGTATCAATGCAAAAAAAGTTTTAAAAACGGAAGTTTTTTTGTGAGCAGTGATTTTTATAATGCTTAAAGTGAAACAATAAAAGTGAAATATTCCTTTACATTTTGTACCTTGGGGGTGTGTATAGTATGCCCATAAAGTAGCGCTTGTTTCCCATGCTTAGAACTGTTTCTGCACAAAGTGTCATTTCTGAAGGGTCTGGTATGGATATTTGGGGGGAACCCGATGTAATTTTTTTGAAATTTGACGCAGTGTTCCCCTTAATATCCATACCAGACCTGAAGGGCCTGGTAATTGAATTTGGGGTGAACCCCACGCACATTTTTATTTTTTTTATCAATGACTTTTCTCTGTATTGCCGGGAGCCGGGAACTGATAATCTGTATGAAATATGGCTGCTAGTTACATGCAGATTAGTGTCATCATGTGTAACCTATTGTATCTGCCAGACAGATCTGTGTGTGGTGTATGGTTGGTTGGTTGGCTGTCTATCAGATCAGTCAGATGGTGTGTCTGGTATGTGTGTGGGCCGTGGGAAAAGGGATAACACAAGGATTCTAACTCACAGGATAGCTTGAGGGATCTCAGGAGTGTGTAGGAATAACTTGGCTTCTCCACATCCCTGATGCCGCGTACACACAATCGTTTTTCGGGTTGTAAAAAACACAGTTTTTAAGGGTCTATAAAAAACAATGTTTTTTTCAATTCGATCATTAAAACGGCCTTGCCTACACACTATCGTTAAAAAAAAATGCTCTAGCAAAGCACGGTGACGTACAACACGTACGACAGCACTATAAAGGGGAAGTTCCATGCGAATAACACCACCCATGGAGCTGCTTTAGCTGATTTTGTGTTAGTAAAAGGCGATTTGCGCTTTTCTGTCTGTTACAGTGTGATGAATGTGCTTACTCCATTACGAACAGTAGTTTTACCAGAACGAGCGCTCCCGTCTCATAACTTGCTTCTGAGCATGCGCGGATTTTTCACGTCGTAAAAGCCCACACACGATAATTTTTTACAACCTTAAAAACGACAACGTTAAAAATGTCGATAAAAAAAAAGAGCATGTTAGAAAAAAAATTGCGCCGTTTTTCAGAACCCGAAAAATGCTCTGAAGCCCACACACAATCGTTTTTAATGACATAAAAAAATGTAATTTTTTTACAACCCGAAAAATAATTGTGTGTATGCGGCATTAGAGTGCTCCAGATTGTATGCAAGATTTGTATCTGGCTTTATGACTCCAATTTGAGTGAGTCTCCCTCCAGTGGTGACTATCAGAATTTCAGGATGTGATAACTGCAGTATTACCTGCCCAAAGGAAGCTTCTTTCTCACCCCTCCTCCCCTATACAAGGATCTTACTCAGACCACGTGACGGTGTGCTTGTATCCTCTATCTATCTATCTATCTATCTATCTATCTATCTATCTATCTATCTATCTATCTATCTATCTATCTATCTATATCTTGCTGTGTATTTGCATTGCAAGTGTATTTTTCATATGGATGAATGCTTATTATTAATGATATAAAATAAGTATTCTAGTTTACTTTTAGACAATAATGATAACACTTTCAGATTTTAAGCATTGTGTTTATTTTCATTAGTAAACTGGTTTGTGTTGATCAGAAATACATTTGAGAGATAATTCCACCAGAGTACTTCATGTGTTTTGAAAGATCGTCATCGCAGATTTAATAATCTTGCCCCTCCTCCTTTTAATTTCCATTAATTCGTAATTTGTAGTAGCAGGAAAAATCTCTTTAACTTCACTTTGGATCTTGAAGTTACTTGGACAAGTTGTCTGTAACTGAGAAATGTAAAATCAATACTTTTTTTCTTTTTTAAAGCCCATATATACATTTCTTCAAAAGCCATACCATATGGCATAGCACACATGTCTTATATGTGAAACAATTGTAAATATACATAATGAATAAATAATAATAAAAATAATAATAAAGCTGAATTCCAGGCAGATATAAAATATATACATTACTGCAGCTTTCAATGTATTATTATTTTTTTGTTAAACTATACTATATAATACAATTGCATTACAATAAATACAAGTAATAATTAATATATTATATAATAAATAATACCTTTATTTTAAATACTACTACTAATATTAATAATATTAATTATTATATTTTAATAATGTTCTAGTTATTGTTGTTGTTATTGTTATTATTATTATTATTATTATTATTATTATTATTATTATTTATATATAAGTCCCATGTAGTCCCTGTAAAGAAAAGCACAGCTTGGAAAAGATACAACATAAAAGCAACACAAGTAGCCAATCATTTCTGCTGTAGTGGAAGGAGCATGCTGATTGGAGGAGAGAAGGGAGTGGTAAATAAACTCATCAGTGTGCAGCTTTTCTTTTAAAATGCACTCACATACTACAGAGGAGGGGATGCAAGACCTGTAAGTGTTACTTAACATTGCAGCATAGAGAAATTAGATCTCTTCCCCTGCTGGACAGGGCTGTGATGTGGCAGAGCTGTGGAAATCCCCCTCCATTAGGTTACATACTGGGCCCAATACCGATACTTTTCATAATCTTGTCTAAAACTATACTATACTATACATGTCTTAAAATGATGTATTAATGTTTGCAAAACCAAATGCCACTGTCTATTTTCCACCCAGGGCAGATTTTCTTAATTTTGAAGAATAGAGTAAATCAGGAAAATGTTAGGACCAGTAGAGGGAGTGTTTCAAGGGCAATGCCCTGTTCATCAGAGTTCTCGCCTCTCATTCTCTATCTCTCCTTCTTGTTCTTTCTCTCCCCCTCTTCTTTATCTCTTTGGTTCTCTCTTACCCAGATAGCAAGCAATTGTGCTGCAAGTTTGAAAATCACTTGCTAAGCTATTGCTAGACTTGCCCGGCTTCACAAATTTGTTGCACAATTGCAGCAATTCTGCATTCCACGATTCCAGATCAATTTTCGTGGCAAACATTATTATGGAGGAGGGAGTGATAGGATGCAGGGAGATCATATTATGGGAGAGGGAGTGATAGGAGGCAGGGGGATCAGATTATGGAGGGGATAGTGATAGGCAGGGAGATCAGATTATAGGGGAGGGAGTGATAGGAGGCAGGGAGATCAGATTATGGAGGAGGGACTGATAGGAGGTGGGAAGATCAGATTATGGAGGAGGAAGTGATAGGAGGAAGGGAGATCAGATTATGGAGGAGGGAGTGATGGAAGGCAGGGAGATCACATTATGGAGGAGGGAGTGATAGGAGGCAGGAGGATCAGATTATGAAGGAGGGAGTGATAGAGGACAGAAGCCATGGAGATCAATTATTCATATATAGTAAGTCTGTAAGAAGTTTTTTGCAAACCACTGTGGTGGTGCACAAAAACCAAACACCTAAGTATACAAAAAATGCACATAAACAACACACAAAAAAGTGCATTTGAGATTGTCAGTTTATAACAAAATAACTTTGCCTCCACAATTGGGTCATATTTTCAATCACATTACTTACTCAAGTACTTACTCCAGAAACTTGTCGGCAGTTTAACTTTGTGGCAAAGAAAAAGAGAAGTTATTACCCAGAATGAAGAATAAATATTACATGTATGTAGTAAAATAACAAATTGTTTTTACACTTGGATAGGAGAAAGGTTTTGTTGTTACTCGAGTCGCCAGAGGTAAATCAAACTTAGAATTGTCCTTACGATAGATCTCTCTCTGTATTGAATGTAGATTTAATTATAAATTGATCTCAGATATTCATAAGTTATATTGGTTGCATTTGTGCATGGTAGCCAATCAGCTTCTAACTGCAGCTTGTTCTATTAAAGTGATTATAATCACACACTGTTTAATTTACATCGTTCCTTCTATTTCTGTACGTGGATGACGGCACTGTAATTAGCTTAACCACTTAATCCCAGAGCCTCTTTCTGAGATTTGGTGTTTACAAGTTAAAAGAATGCAAACATCCCTTGTAATAGGAAAAAAGTATGACAGGTCCTCTTAAATATGAGATCTGGGGTCAAAAAGACCTCAGATCTCATATTTACACAAAAATAACTCTTTAAGAGCGTTGGGCGGAAGTGACATTTTAAGGTAGCTTCCACCCTGCAGTGGTATGGAGACAGGTGGGGACCATCTTCCCCTCACTTGTTTCCATACCACACAAGAAAACAGATGCGATCACTCCTCCGCTACCGACGGCTGCGGTAAGCGGTGGAGGGCACCGGAGTGTGGCAGGAGGGGGGCATGGTGCCCACCTTGCTGAAACAAGGTACAATAAAACCAATTCTAAAAAAACCTACCCTTGACCCCAAAGACCCAAACAACTGGAGGCCCATAACAGGTCTAAATGTTTTCTCCAAGGTAATGGAGAAAGTAGTTGTACAACAGCTGCAACTGCATTTAGACACCCATAAATTACTCGACCCGTTTCAATCAGGCTTCCGTCCAGGTCACGGAACAGAAACGGCTCAAAATATGGGATGACACTCTAGAGGCCGCAGAAGAAGGAGAATCTTGTCTCCTGATACTGCTGGACCTAAGCGCGGCTTTTGACACTGTAGACCACGGACTACTACTGGCTAGGCTAGCTGAAGTAGCCGGAGTCGCTGAATGTGTTTTACCCTGGTTCTCCTCCTTCTTGGAAAACCGATCACAAATAGTGAAACTGGGGTCTTTCACTTCTGAAAAACGTACGGTATCATGCGTCCCTCAGGGATCTCCCTTATCGCCCGTATTGTTTAATATATATCTTCGCCCTCTCTTTGAAATCATCAGTAACCAGAAGTTACTTTACCACTCCTATGCAGACAACACACAACTGTATTTCCGCATCTGCAACACAAAGGATCATTCTCTTGGACTAGAGAAATGCCTTACTCTAATAGATAACTGGATGACAAACAGTTATCTTAAACTCAACGGTTCGAAAACAGAACTTCTCCTGTTTCATGCTAACCGGAAAAATCACCCCGTGTCAACCTGGACTCCCCCACCCATTCTGGGGAAAACTATCACCCTAAGCTCCAAAGTCAAAAGTCTCTGAGTCATTTTCGATACCTAAATGACAATTGATGCACAAATAGGGTCAGTAGTCAGCGGATCCCACCATCTCCTGCGCCTACTACGCAGACTCACGCCCTTTATCCCGAAAGAGGACATTGCAGTCGTGGTGGGAACAATCATCAATTCCAGACTAAACTACGCAAATACCCTCTATCTAGGACTCCCCAAATACCAAATCACTCGTCTGCAAGTCGTTCAAAATATGGCCGCTCGACTAGTGACTGGAAAAAAACATGGGAATCAATCTCACCTTCACCGAGATCCCTTCATTGGTTGCCAGTAAAAGACAGAATCACTTTCAAGGCACTCTGTCTAATACATAAGTGTATTCAAGGCAACGCCCCCCAATATCTATGCGAAAAAATAAAAGCCCATAACCCCAATCGCATTCTGCGATCCACCAATCAAAACCTCCTCCAGATACCCAAAGCCAGATACAAGTCCAAAGGAGATCGAAGATTTGCAGTCCAGGGACCTCGCCTGTGGAATGCACTACCAACTACCATCCGACTGGAGTCGGGCCACTTGGCCTTCAGGAGAAAGATTAAAACCCATCTCTTCTGAGGTCAAGGGGTTCCTTACCTATGAAATGGATACAGCGTCCAGAGGCGATTCAGTTCGCATGTGTTGCGCTTTACAAGTTTCTCACTCACTCAGAATTCTGTCAGTATCACCAGCAAAGCAGCTTCATAATTATCCCATTATAACGAAGAAGAGAATGTGCGCTGCATTTCAAATTTTCATAATTTGCCGCATCACGAATGTGATATCTCCATTACGAACGCTAGTTTTACAAGACTGACAGCTCCCAGCTTGTCCTTGCTCCTGAGCGTACTTTGGATTTTTCTTCAAGGACTTGTGTACACACAATTGGATAATCCGACATCACACATTTGTTGTGGGAAAATTTGAAAGCACACTATCCAACATTTGTTGTCGGAAAATCCAACAACAATTGTACGATGGAACGTACAAACAGTCGGATTTTCCGACAAAACCCTTCCATCACGCATTTGTTGTCGGAAAATCCGATCGTAAATGAGGCTTTAGAATCACTCCCTGGGACACACTTAACCCCTGATCACCCCCTAGTGTTTAACCCTTTCACCGCCTGTGACATTTATACAGTAATCAGTGGCTATTTATAGCTCTGATCGCTGTATAAATGTCAATGGTCCCAAAATAGCGTAAAAAGTGTCCGATGTGTCTGCCATAGTGTCCCAGTTCTGATAAAATCGCTCATCAGAGCCATTACTAGTAAATAATATAATAATAATAAAAATGCCATAAATCTGTCCCCTATTTTGTAGACGCTATAACTTTTGCACAAACCAATTAATATACGCTTATTGCGATCTTTTTACCAAAAATATAGGAATATAACAATACGTATCGGCCTAAACTGAGGAAAAAAATAGTTTTTTTATATATTTTTGGGGGATATTTATTATAGCAAAAAGTAAAAAATATTGCTAAAACGACCGCGCAATTGTCAGCTAAAGCGACGCAGTGCCGAATCGCAAAAATAGCTCTGGTCAGGAAGGAGGTAATTTTTAGCTTTCAGCGCTGTCACACTTTGAATGACAATTGCACGGTCATTCTACACTGTACACAAACTAAGGCCCGGATTCACAAAGGAGTTAGGACGGCGTATCTCCAGATACGCCGTCGTAACTCTGAGTGCGGGCCGTCGCAACTCCGCGCCCGATCCATAGAATCAGATACGCCCCACAGTTGCCTAGATATGAGCGGCGTAAGTCTCCTACGCCGTCGTATCTTAGGGTGCATATTTACACTGGCCGCTAGGGGCGCTTCCATATATTTCCATGTCGAATATGCTAATTAGCTAGATACGCCGATTTACGAACGTACGTGCACCCGGCGTATCAAGATACGTCGTTTACGTAAAGTTACCCCTCATAAAGCAGGGGTAAATCATGTTAGGTATGGACGTCGGAAACATATGAACAGCGTCGTATTTTACGTCGTTTGCGTAAGTCGTCCGTGAATAGGGCTGGACGTAAGTTACGTTCACTTTGAAAGCATTGACTATTTGCGGGGTAATTTTGAGCATGCGCACTGGGATACGTTCACGGACGGCGCATGCGCCGTTCGTTAAAAGCGTCAATTACATCGGGTCACGATTCATTAGCATACAACACACCCACACCAGCCTACTTTGAATTACGCTGGCTTACGCCGGCACAGTTACACTACGCCGCCGTAACTTAGGGCGCAAGTTATTTGTGAATACGGGACCTGCCTCACTAAGTTACGGCGGCGTAGTGTATCCGAGATACGCTACGCCCACCTGAAGATAGGCGCGTCTACGTGAATCTAAGCTGAAATTTTTATAATTTTCTTCCAAGACATGGAGCTTTCTTTTGGTGTTTTTATTTTTTGCTAAACAAACTAAAAAAGCCTGAAAGTTATGAAAAATAAAAAGTTTTTCTTAATTTCTGTCATAAAAATGTGTTTTCTCCTTCGCTGATGGGCACTGATGAGGCGGCACTGATGGGCACTCATGAGTTGACACTGATAATATGGCACTGATGGGCACTGATATGTAGAATTAATGGGCACTGATAGGTGGCACTGATATGCAGCACTGATGGAAACCGATAGGCGACACTGATGAGGCAGCACTGACGGGAACTGACAGGTGGCACTGATTGACACTGACAGGCGGTACTTATGGGCACGACTGAACACTGGTGGGCACTGATAGATGGCACTTATTGGCACTGGCAGATGTCACTGATGGTCACTAATAGATGGCACTGATGATGAGGTACTGGCAAGTATTACTGCTGGGCACTAATTGACACTGTGATGAACACTGATTGGCTCTGTGGTGGGCTCTGATTGGCACTGTGGTGGGCACTTATTGGAACTGTGGTGGGCACTGACAGACTTTAATGATGGGGCACTGATGGCAGCTGTTGGACACTGATTGGCAGCTGTTGGGCACATCTGATGGGGCTGTGTTGATAATGAATGTGCTGATTATCAGCACAGACCCACCTCTGACAGGGAAAGCCGCCAATCGGCTCTCCCTGCCAGCACGAAACAAGGAATGCCGTTCCTGGTACATCAACCAGATTCCCGCTTTTTTAGTTGACCGATTGTTTAGTTCCAGAGGTCTTATCTGTGTTACAAGATCTAATAATATGAGAATCCCCAACAAATCAAAAATCTCAACCACCTGGTTTCATTCTGCCTACTACTAAAAAACTCATTGCAAGGTGTGTCCCCAAAATGATCCCCCAAATTTAAATTCTTCCCAAAAATCTGGTAACACCAGGAATTATCTTAATGATTTTTTAACTTTCTCAAGTTCTATGCTAAATTTGTGAAGATACCTGATTTCCTCTATGATTGTCTTGTGTGTTCCAACCAACCAATACAAAAGGAAATCTACTTCTAATGCCGCGCACACAAGACCGTTTTTCATGATGAGAAAAATGCACTTTTTTTAATTGGTCGTTAAAAAACGATCGTGTGTAGGCTCCAGAGCGTTTTTCCCCAATGAGAAAAATGGCAACATTTTTAAGAACTTGCTCTATTTTTTCTCGTTGTTTTTCACGTTGTTCTTTTTCACGTTGTTCTTTTTCAAAAACGGTTGTGTGTACGCGGCATGAGTATTTAGCCTGAAAATGTATGTGCCTGAGAGCTTTACCAAAGTAATAAAAATAAGGGTCATCTCACATAACCCTAGGGCTATTAGAATTACATATACTGTATGTGCAATTTAAAATTGGTTTATTTTTATTACTTTTTTCTTTTTTAATCAAATAAGTTTTTTATTTTTTTTTATATATTGCTTATTACATGCAAAAATGTAAGAGCTACTCGACAACATAGAACATCTAACGAGACCATACAACAATAAACATACACCTCTATATATAGTTCATTTTCATTTCAATCTCTACTTCTTAATCTATTACAGATCTATCACCCATCTGCGTTCCCCTCCCCCACTCCCCTTTCCTCTCCCATCTCCCTACACAAACCATCGTAAAACCGATTACTAGAATCAAGCCAATGGGACCATATTTTATTAAATTTGTGGGGAAACTCCCCTATGTTTATAGGCTAATCTTTCTCTTTTTAATGTAGCGCCGGGTTACTTCTAAGTACCGGTGCTGACAAAATTTAAGGGGTGATCAGAGTGTACAAACTCTGATTCTGATTTCAATAAAAGAAAAGGGTCTCTGTTTCAGCTGGGCTGTACTATGGGCTCATGCTGCTGTTCCCGGGGTGCTATACCACCCCGGGGCGACAGGTGGCACCAGTGGAGTCCAGGCTGGGGTGCCTCTTGCCAGCAGCCACCTTCAGGGTGACCATACATCACGGCCCCCGGCGAGATGGCCTACCAGGCCGGGGTGCGCGTGCCACAAGGTATTCTTGGTTCTGGGACCATGTTGGCCCGGAACATGTAAAACTGTGGCGGGGCCCCAGTGATTGACTGGGTCCCCAGTTCTGAGAAGATCCCGAGCAGGATAACTGTTCGGTGGGGAGTCCGCCTGATGAGAGCCAAGAGAGGCTGGCGATCCAACAGGGCCTCGACAATCCATCAGGGATCAAGGTACCGAACACTGGAAGGTTGGATGTTAGCCACCTGTCAGTCCGTAACCTAATTGGAAACTACCTGAAGTTGATCCAGACACAAATTCTACCAAGGAGGATTGTCTCCATGATCTACGTTCTAGGGAGGGTCTGTGGCAGAGATCTTTTCCCTCAAAGTTCCGAGTGATACTCTGGCTGCCAGGTCGGTGTGAGAGGCCTGTCCAGGTACACTATACCCACCCCGGCTGGAGTGGTGACGAAAGCAAAGTGTCGTTGGAAGCAGGACTGCTTCCGTATTGTTAGGCCTGAGTCTGCTGTTTTCCTCTCCTCGTACATCTTTACTTTCTACCTCAAGTTCTACTGTTTTACCCATAAAAAAAAGCAGCAGAAAAGACACCTGCTGGACATTCCATTGCTTGGCTCTCATCAACTACCCCAGACGGCGGAGTCACAGAGGTAGCATGCCACCCAATCTATAACCAGCGGCTCCTTTGGTGGTGAGCGCTACATGAATATAAGATTTACCTTATTACACCATTGTTTGTGGGTTGGTGGTGTTATATCAATCCATTTCTGTATGTAGCGCTACCCCCTCAGGAGCCGCTGATTGATTTGGGATCGGCGTATTGAGTTACCTCTATGTGTTGTCTAGGGGTGAAGGTTGTGAGTAGAGCAATAAGCGAATGTCCAGTTCGTAGATTAGGTTTTCTGAATGCTTTATTTCTTGGCCCAACACGACCAACATCAACTTGAGGTAGACAGAAAAGGTTGATGAAGTAAAGGAACTTTGCGGTATCAGGCATGGATAGAAGGAAAGCAATCCTGCTCTCAGTAGTAGTGGATACAGTTCATCGCCACTCTAGCCAGAGTGGGTGAAGTGCCTCCGGACAGACCTCTGCCACAGGCCTGGCAGCCAAAGTGCCACTTTAAGGTTGCTGGGAGGAGCAGGCTTCTGCCACAGACCTGGCTCTAGTGGGGCCTCTGCCACAGGCCTAGAACTTGGATGAGCTAAATGGTTGAGCTTATCCTCCTAGTAAATTGTGCTAGGGTCACCGGTTGACAGTGGAAGTGTACCTGTCAATGTTCCGGTCACCAGATCCCCGATGGTTCGTTCAAGCCCTTTTGGATAACCTGCCTCCGGGTTCTCCTCAAGCCGATCCCCCACCGAAAAGCATACAGCCTGGGATCTCCTCAGTAGAAGGGGGACCCAGTAAGTCACTGGGGCCCCTTGGTAGCATCAGTTGCTCCAGACCAGGAGGGTCGCGCGACCCAAGGCCAGGTAGGCCATAGTGGTGGGGCCCGCGATGTGCACACATCCTAAAGGTGGGTGCCGCACCTGGAACCAGGAACCCGCGAAGAACCAAGAACAACGGCCTCCGCTACAGAAATACTCCTCCCCAGCATGCCCCGTGAGGGGAAACTCCTCCAATTGACTGCTAGGAAGAAGCGGCTCCACCTGGACCTCTCTGGCACCACCTGCCGCCTAGGGATGGTACCGCATCCCTAGAACGCAGACTGACCCACAGAACAATTCAGATTTGGCGACAGCCAAATTTAACAAATTAAGAATGAGAGCAACATAACTCTCTCATTCTCCCACTAACTTTAGCGTAGTGCCCTTACTGAAAGTAAAGGGGGCGCTACATGTAAGATAAGCTTACAAGCTAAATAAATGGATCTAGTCCACATCGTGTTCATCTCTACAGGCAATTATTACTTTCTTTATATATTAAGCACTTAAGCCCCGGAACAATTTTGGTGCTAAAGGACCAGGCCACTTTTTGCGATTCGGCACTGTGACAATTGCGACATGGCTCCCAAACAAAACTGACGTCCTTTTTCCCCCACAAATAGAGCTTTCTTTTGGTGGTATTTGATCACCTCTGTAATTTTTTTTTTGGCACTATTAACAAAAATAGAGCGACAATTTTGAAAAAAAAAATCAATATTTTTTACTTTTTGCTATAATAAATATCCCCAAAAATATATATAAAAAAGAACACATTTGTTTCCTCAGTTCAGGCCGCTACGTATTCTTCTACATATTTTTGGTAAAAAAAAAATTCAATAAGCGTTTATTGATTGGTTTGCGCAAAAGTCATAGCGTCTACAAAATAGGGGATAGTTTTATGGCATTTTTATAAATATTTTTTTTTTTACGAGTAATGGCGGCGATTAGCGATTTTTATCATGATTGCGACATTATGGCGGACACATCGGACACTTTTGACACCATTTTGGGACCATTGTCATTTTTACAGCGATCAGTGCTATAAAAATTCACTGATTACTGTGAAAATTACACTAGCAGTGAAGGGGTTAACCTGTAGGGGGCGCTGAAGGGGTTAAGTGTTGCCCTAGTGAGTGATTCTTACTGTGGGGGCGTGGCTTGGCATGTGACATCACTGATCGTCGTTCCCTATGACAGGAAACAGACAATCAGTGACAGGCTCACTAGGAAGAACGGGGAAAGGTTTGTTTACACTTACCTCTCCCCGTTCTTCAGCTCTGTGACCCAATTGCGGGACACCAGCGGTGATGGGGTCCGCAGGTCCCGCGGGCGCGGTCACGGACCTCAGGACCGGGTCGCGGGCGAGCCCCACGGCTGGGCATCTTAAAGAGGTTGTACCTGTGCGTGCTTATGCCCAGCCGTGCCGCACTGCCAACTTATATATCGGTGTTAGGCGGTCCTTAAGAGGTTAAATAATTTTTAAAAAATGATTAAATAATCAAAATCTGGACACTGATAAGAACAGATATTACACGTGATCTTAGCCAATGGGATTGTTCTTCTGTTGTAACAATAACTTGTTTTGTCTTTATACATGAAATCCTATTCAGGAGACGTCCTGTGTATTATGACATCTCTTTGTTCGAAGTGAGTCTGAATCATCTGAATGCTCATCGACAGGGCTTTTTTTCACAAAAAATAGGTGCTGGAACTTAACCAAGGCCCCACAAAACCCCTCCTCCTACACACACCCTCCAAATCACATCAAGTAATGTGTGTTTAGTCACATTTCACAAAAACAGTGGGGCATTAAATACAAGGATTGCATTACATACAAAGGGCAGAGCTGCCACTTGTAAACACAGAAACCAGACTTCTGTGCTTACATGTTATTGTGGTGAGCAGGCACCAAAGGGTCAGAGGTGTTGGAACTGAGGGCCAGATTCTTGTAGATTCCGCGGCGGCGTAGCGTAAGCCATTTACACTACGCCGCCGCAAATTACTGGAGCAAGTGCCGTATTCTCCAAGCACTTGCTCCGTAATTTGCGGCGGCGTAGTGTAAATGGCCCGGCGTAAGACCGCGTAATTCAAAAGGGGCGGCTTGTATTTAAATCAAGAGCGCCCCCGCGCCGATCAAACTGCGCATGCGCCGGGCGGAAAAATAGCCCAGTGCGCATGCTCCAGCTCACGACGAAAAACGTCAATGACGCCGACGTGAGCGTCATTGACGTAGAGTCGTATTCGCGGACGACTTAGGAAAACGACGTAAACGACGGAAAAAGCCGACGCTGACCCGACGCCATACTTAACATGGCATACGACGGACTTTCGTAAACTTGCCCCTCATATAGCAGGGGCAAGTTTACGCTTACGGAAACGTCGTAAATTCACTGCGTCGTCCGTGCGTACGTTCGGGAATCTCGCGTAAATAGCTAATTTGCATAGACGACGGGGAAAACGAGGCGACACCTAGCGGCGGGAGAAAAAATTGCATTTAAGATCTGACAGCGTAAGAGCCTTACGCCTGTCAGATCTAAGGGATATCTATGCGTAACTGATTCTAAGAATCAGTCGCATAGATACGATGGCCCAGATTAGGACTTACAATGGCGCAAATGGCGTTGCGCCGTCGTAAGCCCTTTGAGAATCTGGGCCAATGTTCCATCAAGTTCCCCCTGAAAAAAAAAAACCCTGCTTATTAATCTCTCTGGTTCTGCTCATAATTTCTGCAATCACAGCTTATAACAAAGTAACTTTTATCTCCACAATTTGTTTTCAATCTCATATACTTACCCCTTACAATATCTTCAGGCAGAGAAACTAAGAAATCATCCAGGACATGATAAAGAAAAAGAGAAATTATTACCCAGAATGCAGAATAAATAGTACATGTATGTAGTAAAATAACAAATCTAACAATGTGTTCCTACACTTGGATAGGAGAAAGGTTTTGTTGTTTCTCTCCAGAGGAAAATCCAACTTACAATTGCCTTCAGGATAGAAGGAAATATACATCTTTTTATAGAATGTAGATTAAATCATACATTGATCTCATACATCCATAAGTTATATTGGTTGATCAAACAATACTTAGAAGTCCACATAGAACCAACCCAATGCCAGAGACAGTCAAGAAATGGATCACCTGCTGGTGGTACTGTGGTCCCCGAACCAGAAGGTTGTAGTTCCGGAGTCCACCAGTTGGTGTCTCCCAGCAGCCAGAAGATCCCAGCAATTGAAGAAAACAATGCTGCACTGCCCCTGCCATGTTGGAACACATGTTGATGCTAGCATCTACCTGGGCGGTAATCTGTGTATTTGGGTTTTGTCACCATGTTTGTATAATTGATTGTAAGTTTTAGTTGGTTCACCATTACATATCACTAGTTAGAGTTGGGTAGTGCAGGGGTATTTTTCAAATAGATCTCAGCAATTCTTCTTCACTTTATGCTGGCTGCTAGGAGGGTATTTAGTCCCTCCTCTACTATTCCCTCTTCCTTCAGTGTTTTTCCTGCCAGATAGAGAGTCTAGATCCTGCTCCTCCTCTACACCCTGTACCCTGCTACCTATCTTTACCCCTTGTTCCTGATCCCAGTTCTGGTTTCTCCTTCCTGACTGTTTGTAAGGTCACCTGTGGCCAGATAATAGATGCATCCCGTTGGAGTCAGGAGTGCAACACAAGGTAGTGAACCCTATGGCAGAGTGCTGCGGATGGAACACAGAGTGGATATGGAAAGCAGGTCCACTGGAGCACAAACAGGGATCCCACAGGAAGCTTGAGCCCAAGGTTCCCCAGAGTGTGGAGTCTAAGATCCAGCAGGTATTCACCAGAGCCTCTAGTGGTGAGGATGGCCTTAGCTACAACTGAATCCAGGTTGCGGCCCCCCAGAGTCCCCCAGCTCACGCTTCGTAGGGCATAGAGGAGAAAGGGGAAGCAGCCACTCAGGATACAAGAGATAGTGAGGGGTAAGCCAAGGTCAGAGCGACAAGCAGACAAGGATGAACGAAGGACAGGCCAAAGGTCAGGGTCACAAGCAAACAGGAATAGTCGGGGACAAGCAAAGATCGGTACACAGAGATAAATGTAGCACACGGCAAGCAGGAACACAATGCTTAACAAACAACGTTGATCAGCAAGGCAGACCTGCAGTGCGCTGGTTAATATAGAGTTCCTGATATGGCCTGGGATGGAGAAATATCAGGGAGGAGAGATGATAAAAGCAACCAGGTGAGAGTGTCAGGCCTCTAAGGTAAACACATGGCGAGGAAGGTAAGCTGCCAGACATTACTGCATATTCATGACACTGTTCCTTAATCCTTATACTTCCAGTTTTACCCTCTTCTACCCTGTTAATCCACGCTTCTCTTTTCTTTTTATACAGGCAGTAGACTTACATACGACTTATACTTCCAAACGGAGGGAGACAGGGGCAGCCTGTCCATTGAGGGTGCCTGGGCACCACCCCAGCCATGCATCCAGCCCCTTACAGGATGCCGGGTGCATGGATTCCAATAAGGGGATTGTTTTTGTAGCACTGATTAGAGCCAGAGGCTCTAATAGGCTTCAAAATAGGATGGGCTAGGGTCACAGAGAGTTCGCTCAAAGCCCACACCAGTGTGTTAAAATAGCAAATTAATATTATTAATAATACTCGATAGGGGAACCTTTACGACAAGTCACTGGCATTTGGCATCCCTGACATAAATCTTACTCAGGGGTGTGCTGAGAATTTAATTCAAGGGAATAACTTCCAGTCCCAGACCCCATCGGTGGTAATCACCTAATATTTTGGTTACAAAAAATGACAAATATTATCAGGCTCATCCTGACTAGTCTGCTTCTAAGAAAGGAGCCACAAGGTTTGTTTTGTAATTCCTCCCTTTCCAAGAAGCAAGAGATGGAGAGAGGTTGGTGTAATTTTTTATCCATTCTCCTGTACATGATGACATTTATTAGTATCTGTTCTCCAGATACCACTTTTTACCCACTTAGTTCTATAATTTGCCCCTTCAGAGACCTTTAATTTGAGTGATGTACATTGTAGAGATGGGGGAAGGGTTCAGCCCAAGCATCAGTTCAGGCTGATTCGCTGAACACCCGAATTTGCAGGGTGTTTGCTTGGGGTGTTTGCACGTCCTGTAATGCACTGAGCACTGCACAGTGCATTCTGCGCCATGATGTGGCAAAGCTTTGCCCAATCAGGGAGCAATGTATGCTGGTTGTTAAGGAGTGGGGCTGGGAAGCCGGCTGCGGCATCCTTACCAACCGATGAGTCATCAGCTGTCAATGGGTTTCCCCGATGACAGCTGAACAATAATAATAATAAAAGTGACAGTTAAAAAATAAAGGAAAAAATGGTGGGGGGTCCTTACCAGGCCCTTGGTGTCTGATATGGATTTTAAGGGGAATCAAATAAAAAAAAAAAAACGGTGGAAACTTTAACATCTGAAGATGGAGTTTGATACAAACAGAAACGACACTTGATCTTAGCCAACGGGCTTATTCGTCGCTTGTAACATTACTCTGCCAACTTATATATCGGTGTTAGGCGGTCCTTAAGAGGTTAAATCATTTTAAAAAAATGATTAAATAATCAAAATCTGGACACTGATAAGAACAGATATTACACGTGATCTTAGCCAACGGGATTGTTATTCTGTTGTAACAATAACTTGTTTTGTCTTTATACATGAAATCCTATTCAGGAGACGTCCTGTGTATTATAACATTTCTGTGTTCGGAGTGAGTCTGAATCGTCTGAATGCTCGTCCATCTCTCTGGTTCTGATCACAATTTCATCTCCTGCAATCACATCTTATAACAAAGTAACTTTTACCTCCACAATTGGGTCAATCACATATACTTACCCAATGGGAGATCTCCCAGCATCTTAACTAATTCCTTCTTCTGGTTGTCTTTGTGGCAAAGAAAAAGAGGTAAATGAAACTTTCAATTGTGTTCATGATAGAATGAAAGATACATCTTTATATAGAATGTAGAATAAATCATTGTAACAGAATGGCCCGTGACACCTAGAGACTTTGGAAGGATGGGGGGTACTCCTGTGCCAGCGTCACTAATAACTCTTGGGTCTAGGGTCTTCCTGTGGCCCTTAATTATAAATCACATGAGATGGGACATAACTGATAATTCATGTTTTGCAGGATATCTTGGAATTTTACAGGTTGTTAAAGTCTGACTCCAATTGGAGTGTTTTCATTCAATGGGGGGGACACATGCTTTTGAGGTGTTAATTGTGTCTGCTCCTAGACATTCCATTGTGTGATGCTAATGACACTGTTTTGTATGTGGAATGTGACTTGTCAAGCTGTAGTAATTACCTCCTCTAATTTCGGAGACGGGACGTCTGGGGGATGACTAATGATTAGCTCAACTGGATGTCATTGTCTAAGAGAAGGTGTATTGAAGCCCCCCCCCCCCCATTGTGTGATGTGTGGGTGGAGTGTTTCTTTGTCCCTGTGATTAACTTTAACATGCTTGTACTGTATATAAGAAAGCTAAGATACCATTAAAAGTGTTCATACATTTTGACTCAGAACACAGAGCGTATGTCTCATCTCTCTGAGGGAATTCTTATGGATCGTGTCTGCTGGCGTGTCAGACTGTCGGATAAGCTTTCGTGGTTGATGGAATGGGAATATCGTAAACGGTGGTGACCGTTACAATCATAATTGATCTTTTATATCCATTAGTTATATTGGTTGATTAGACGATACTTAGAAGTCCAAATGAAACACAATGCTGGAGATAGGAACTGTTTCATCTGCTGGTGGCACTGTGGTCCTTGGTCCGAGGAGACCAGCAGATATTTAGTCATTCCTCACTATTCCCTCTTGTATCAGTGTTTTGCCTGCTAGCCTGATAAAATCTTGCTGATTTATCCAGAATCTAGATCCTGTTCCTCCCCTTTATCCTGCACCCTACTCCCTCATATCTGCACCCCTTGTTCCCAATCTCAGTGCTGGTTTCCCCTTCCAGACGTTGTCTTACATTTCCATTGTTTCCCTCTTCTACCCTTTTCATTCATGCTTCTTTTGTATGTATATATTGTATTATAGTTAGTTTGGTAGTTAGGTTTTCTGTCACTTGGTTAGTTAGGTTGCTAGTTAGACATGTTGTCACTTGGTTTATGGATCACTTATATCTTCATGTTTGCTGTGTATTCTGTGTGTTGGTGGTTTGGATGAGTTATCTTTCACTAATAATAAAATTACTTTAATCATACACAGTCTGGTTTCAGTCTCCTAAGTGCAGCTACATGGATCTGGTCATTCCTGCTGCTGGGTGCACAGGGGCAATGTGGGTAACATTGGCTGGGTTCATTGCACAGCCAGATCAGGAATTCTTGCTGTATTTAACAATGCATCATAGTGATTTTTCTGCAATATATTCCATACTGTACTTACCATTTTCTGCTGTCGCTGGACGCTTATTTGCACCTAAAAATAAATAAATAAATACATTTTGGAGTTTGGACGTTTTTAAACTAATATTTTATATACATTTTTTACTATAGTTATATTATATTCATAGGGCCATGTGATGCAATTGCCTATATATGCTTCAGTTTAATTCTCCCTGCTAATTTAATGCTGTGGGTTACAGGTAACAGGTGTTCATGTGTGATTCATCTCTCTCTGTGAACACTGTTCATATGTTAAATAAGGCTAGCTTTTGAAAGGCCTTTAATTGTGTGATAACACTGTCTAAAAACCTATTGATGCTCAGAGGTGTTAATAGGTGTCAAGCTGCATGCAGGGACGAAACGTCTGCCTAGGAAACTCAGTGTGTGAAGGTGGTTTGTTGTTTAAGGAATGTGCAGTGATTAGACATGATAATTGTCGGTCGGTGCCGACCTGTCTAGAATGTTTTAGTAATTAGCCTCTAGTGTGTGATTGGGGGGGGTGGAGATCTCATTGTTGCTTTAATGTCTTGGACTGTATAAAAAGCTGAGAAGAAAACCATTAAAGTGTGTTGTTCCAGCAGTAAGCTTGTCTCGTGTGGCTTTTTGGGCGACTCCAGGAATATCCCTCCTCGTGGAATATTGGGGTGATTTTCGTTATGGGAAGAAGGGAACGTTGACGGGGATATCATTGTAATACCGTCACAGGCCAAAAAAAAGGGCCAGTAGAGGGAGTGTTTCAAGGGCAATGCCCCGTTCATCAGAGTTCTCTCCTCTCATTCTCTATCTCCCCCTCTTTTTTTTGAAACCCCAAAAAAATGCATTCATACGCTGTGTTTAGAGGCATTTCAATCGCTAAACGCGATTAAAGGTTTTTAACTCGTGTTTAGCAGCGTTTAGTTTACAGACATTTTTAATTTTAACCAAAAAAAACATTTTTTTTTTCAAACGCTTCTAGATGTAAACGCAGCCGTTTTTAGACGCCGGTTTCTAGCTGTCAAGTTAAATCGTTCAAGAGAAGTTGAACAATGTCCCGTGTACATGAAGCCTAATGCAGCGTACACACCATCATTTTTCGGCATGAAAAAAACGTCGTTTTTGAAAAACGTCATTTAAAATGATCGTGTGTGGGCTACACATAATTTTTCGGCTTCTGAAAAACGACAAAAAAAAAATTCGAACATGCTGCATTTTTTAACATCGTTTTAAACGATGAATGAATGAATGACTTGTATAGCGCTAAACATGCGAATTGAATTTGCCTCTAGGCATTTTTTTCCAGCCAGTGTCTGCCTGGCTGGTGCGGTCATTTACCCCGTAGGATCTCGACACGCTTGGGACACACAGTCATACACACAGATATACATATATATACTGGGCCAATTTGGACTAGATCCAATTTACCTACCAGCATGTCTTTGGAGTGTGGGAGGAAACCGGAGTACCCGGAGGAAACCCATGCAGGCACAGGGAGAACATGCAAACTCCAGGCAGATGGTGTCCTAGTCGGGATTCGAACCAGCGACCCTTTTTCTGCTAGGCGAAAGTGCTAACCACTACACCACTGTGCTGCCCTGTCGTTTTTCGGATTGTAAAAAATGGTCGTGTGTGGGCTAAAATGACGCGCATGCTCAGAAGCAAGTTATGAGAGGGGAGCGCTCGTTCTGGTAAAACTACCATTCATAATGGAGTAATCACATTCATCACGCTGTAACAGACAGAAAAGCGCGAATCGTATTTTACTAACACGGAATCAGCTAAAAGCAGCCCAAAGGCAAACAGAACCTCCCCTTTAGAGTGCCGTCGTAAGTGTTGTACGTCACCGCGCTTTGTTCATCATTTTTTAAAAAGCGATAGTGTGTGGGCAACATCGTTTTTAACCACTTGAGATCCGCGCTATAGACGAAATACGTCCGCAGCGCGGCTCTCAAGTGGCCGTTTAAAAACGGCCTTTATGTGCATTACCCGCGCGTGCCACTGGGTGGCGCGCGGCGGGTAAAAACTGTCCCGACGCATCGCCGAAGACCCGATGCGTGTACCTGGCGGCCGCGATGTCCGCCGGGTACACGCGATCGTCGGTGACACGGTAGGTGACAGCAGGAACGTGGAGCTCTGTGTGTAATGATGGGGTGTAAACACAGAGCTCCACGTGCTGTCAGAGGAGAGGAGACCGATCTGTGTCTCTTGTACATAGAGACACAGCATCGGTCCCCTCCCCCAGTCACCCCCCTCCCCCCACACAGTTATAACACACCCAGGCTACACAGTTAACCCCTTCCTCACCCCCTAGTGTTAACCCCTTCACTGCCAGTCACATTTATACAGTAATTAGTGCATTTTTATATCACTGATCGCCGTATAAATGTGAATGGCGCCAAATTTGTGTCAAAAGTGTCCGATACGTCCGCCGCAATATCCCAGTCCCAATAAAAATCGCAGATCGCCGCCATTACTAGTAAAAAAAAAATAATAAAAAAAATCATAATTCTGTTCCCCATTTTGTAGGCGCTATAACTTTTGCGCAAACCAGTCGCTTATTGTGATTTTTTTTTTTTTTTTACAAAAATACGTCGAAAAATACGTATCGGCCTTAACTGAGAAAAAAAATAGTTTTTTAAAAAAAAAATTGGGATATTTATTATAGCAACAAGTAAAAAAAATATATATTTTTTTTAAATTGTTGCTCTTTTTTTGTTTATAGCGCAAAAAATAAAAACCGCAGAGGTGATCAAATACCACCAAAAGAAAGCTCTATTTGTGGGGAAAAAAGGACGCCAATTTTGTTTGGGAGCCACGTCGCACGACCGTGCAATTGTCAGTTAAAGCGACGCAGTGCCGGACGCTGAGATTTCGCCTGGGAACGAAGGGGGTTTATGTGCCCAGTAAGCAAGTGGTTAATGATGAAGTTGGAAAAACAATGGCCCAGATTCTGAAAGGGCTTACGACGGCGCAACTCCATGTGCGCCACCGTAAGTCCTAATCTGGGCCGTCGTATCTATGCGACTGATTCTTAGAATCAGTTACGCATAGATTACCATTAGATCCGACAGGTGTAAGGCTCTTATGCTGTCGGATCTTAAATGCAATTTTTTTTTTTGCCGCTAGGTGTCGCCTCCGTCGTTTTCCCCGTCGTGTATGCAAGTTAGCAAAATACGTGAATTCCCGAACGTACGCGCGGTCGACGCAGTGAAGATACGAAGTTTACGTTAAATTTGCGACGCGTAAAGTTGCCCCTGCTATATGAGGGGCAACCAATGTTAAGTATGGCTGTCGTTAAAAATGTATGTTGTTTGCGTCAGTCGTCGGTGAATGGCGCTGGATGCCATTTACGTTCACGTCGAAACCAATGACGTCCTTGCGACATCATTTAGCGCAATGCACGTCGGGAAATTTTAGGGACGGCGCATGCGCAGTACGATCGGCGCGGGAACACGCCTAATTTAAATGATCCACGCCCCCTACCCGGATCATTTGAATTAGGCGGGCTTGCGCCGGAGGATTTACGCTACGCCGCCGCAACTTTACAGGCAAGTGCTTTGTGAATAAAGCACTTGCCCATAAAACTTGCGGCGGCGTAACGTAAACGAGATACGTTACGCCCGCGGAGATTTACGCCGAGATACGAGAATCTGGCCCATAATATTTTTTTGGACATGCTGAAAAATGATCGTGTGTAGGCGGCATAAGACCTTACTCACAGCTTATAACAAAATATCCTTTGCCTCCACAATAGGGTCCTATTTTCACATATACTTACTGAAATTCTTCGTGAAATTCGGCAGGAGGACTTCATGGAAAAGAAAAAGAGAAATTATTACCCAGAATGCAGAATAAATAGTACAATAGTATGTAGTAAATATATACAAAAAATATTGCGCTACTCGAAAAAAACATATAATATATATCAGTGGTTGTGGGCAGCCAACATACCAATGGATAATTGTGCAAAAGTGAAAAGAATATAAATGTAGCGCCAACCTGTGTGAAAAATTATGTCCACAAAGTGGCCCCAAATAGACAGACACCCTGTAGGGAAAAATATATGTGGAAGGTCTACAGCGCTACTAAGTGAAAAATTAATTATATTACTTAATCAATAAATAAATGATAAAGCAGCAATTATAACGGTGAACTAAACCAAGCAAAATATGTGAAAAAGGATAATGCGCTAAATCAACTGATTAAATAAGGTGTCAACACATTAAAATTACTGGAGGAGAAAGACAAATTAATACAAAGAATGAAGTTCCAAATTCTATATATATATATCGTCCCTTGTTGCTGTAATCCTGAAGGCAACTCAGAAGCACTTTGCCAAACCACACACACACAATGTGTGAGAGATAACCAGCTTGATGATGTATTGATCAAACTTGTCAGGTCAAAAAATGCTTTCCACCAGGTATTCACGTGTTCACATATGCAAAGAAAGGGAGACAGAGAGAAGACCGATAGTGTGATACTGTTAAATGAAACACCAGCGTCTCACAACACTCAAAACATCACTCACGAATCCCCGATAGTAATTAGGCTTCAGCGTGTGTGCATGTAAGCTGCTCAGCTTGTTGGGCTCCTCATCCGGCACCTCCGTGCGTCCCGTCACTCAAGCTCCTCCCCCACGCGTATCGTCACTAGACACGTGACTTAATCATGGGTCAATGTGTGACTAGGGCTTCCTAAGGCTATAAATAGCCTATCACACACTTGCAACAGCGCGAACGGACCAATGGGGAGGCACCAATGACTACATCATTGCAGATACACCACAACATTTCAGCCAATTGTGGTTTATAAAAGTATCTATTTAACAAGTTTTAATATGATACAAAATGAGACACAATAACTTTTTTAAAACCGCTGTCTGTACAAAACACATAAGTTTATCTCGGGTTCTGCTACGGACGAATCCGTGCAACTCAAATTAGCATCCCGTGGTATTCATTTGATATTACTACCGCATAAGCCAGCAAATGTTAATATGTATATAAATATAAATATATATAAAAAACTAATATAAAAACTAAAATACATATATGTAAAAATGATCCACCATATGAATATTGCATGTGAATCAAACCAAGGCTGTCAAACACATATCCCAATCTAAGCTATCAATTAAATAGCATCATGGACATGTTGTGCATAACAATAAATATTATATTATATACAGGAGCACCACACCATTAGCCATCCAGTGGGTACAAGCTCCCAGTAGGATAGCATTAGGGTAACTGATTGGGAGATGTGAGAGATATGTACATATATATAAATAAAATACTATTTAAAAACAAAGATTAAAAATCAGATATAAAACAGTTAAGATCAAAGTCAATATTTAAACCATTCGGAGAGAGAGATCCCATCTCATGGATCCATCTCGATTCTGCTTTACTGATCTCTCTCACCCTATGGCTTCCTCTCCAGTGGGGACTATATTTTTGTATGCCCCAAAATTTCAGACCCTTTGGGTTCCCTTGGTGACATAGCTCAAAATGACGGGAGACATTATGTTTCGGGTATGCATTTAGAATATTCTGTACATGCTCTCTTAATCTTTTCCATAAGGGTCGTTTAGTGCGGCCTATGTATTGTAAGGAGCATGGGCACTCAAGGACATACACAACACCCTCAGTTCTGCAGGTAATAAGGTCATCAATGTTGTACTCCTTCTTGGTGACATTTGAAGTGAACTTAGTACATTTTTGACCATTAAAATTCGTATTCTTACATGCAAAACACCTCTTGCATGGGAAGAATCCCTTACCCTGAAAGAAGGTAAGTACATTTTTCTTTATTGGAGGATCAGGAACATTTTTAGCTACTAGATCCCTCAGGGTGGGAGCTCTGCGATATACCACCCTGGGGTTAGTAGGTAGAATACCCTGTAGCTGCTGGTCAGCTCTTAAGATAGGCCAGTACTTTTTAAAAATAGCTTCCAGCTGTCTATGTTGGACAGTGTAGTTCAGGATAATCGGGGGATTATTATCCATTTGATCAGGTTTCACTTTATCCTGAATAAGGGCAATTCTAGGTGTGTCATATACTTTACGGATTTGTTCCTGGATAAAATCCTCATTGTACCCTTTATTCACAAACTTTGTTCCTATAAAGTTAGCTTGCTCCAAATATACTTTTTGGTCAGTGCAATTTCTACGGATGCGTAACAGCTGTCCTTTAGCCCTGGTTCACACTGGGTACGATTTGGAACGATTTGAGATGCGATTTGACATGTCAAATCGCATCTCAAATCGGCGGCAATTGTCGGCAATGGCACTGTCCTAATCAGTGCGATGCCGCATCTGCGATTTCAAAAAGTAGTTCCTGTACTACTTTTTGCGATTTCGGGCCGCGATTTACATTAAATTGCGGCCGAAATCGCGGCAAAATCGCGGCCGCGAAATCGCGGTAAAATCGCGCATTTTACCGCGATTTTGAATTCGCAGCAGTGTGAACCTAGGCTCAGGGATGTTTATAAGCCAGGGCTCGAAATGGCAGCTATCCACCGGGATATAACTGTTCCGTTCCACTGGCTTAAAATATGTTTTAGTTGATATTGAGTTTTCCTCCAGCGTGATTTCCAAATCCAGAAACTGTATAGTCTGATTACTGATAGTATACGTTAAGGAAATATTTTGTTGATTTAGATTCAATTTCTCAAAGAATGTGATTAAGGATTGTTCATCACCATCCCAGATGACAATACAGTCATCTATGAATCTTTTGTATAAAATCAGCTGGCTAGGCATATCGTTGTAAATTGCCCCCTCCTCCCATTCTGACATGAATACGTTTGCCACGCTGGGTGCATATTTAGCTCCCATTCCGATGCCATTGAGTTGCCTGTAGAACTGAGATTGATGCCAAAAATAATTATGCTGTAAACCATAAGCCAAACATCGCAAAACAAACTTTTTCTGCTTCGGGATGAGTTGGCTAAAATGATTCATCGCCCACTTGGTTGCATTAATCGCTTCCTCATGATTAATATTAGTGTAGAGCGAGGCTACATCAGCTGTTGCTATCAGGAACTTATGCTGTGGGGAGATTACTACAGTCTCCAGTAACTGGATAAGGTGTTTTGTATCTCTGAGGTAAGCCTTGGTGTTGGGTACCAAGGGCTGGATAAACTTGTCAACATATTCTCCTAAACGTGAATTGATTGACTGAATACCGTTGATAATTGGTCTCCCAGGGGGTTTTAATGGGTCCTTATGTACCTTCGGCACCGTGTATATAATAGGAACTCGACACATATCTGGATTCAGGTATTTACTTTCTCTTTTGGATAAAATACCTTTGTCTTTGCCCTTTTGTATGAGCACAGCCAATTCTTCCTTATACTCCCCAGTGGGATTGCCTGTGAGCTTAATGTACGTATTCTGATCTTGGAGTTGATTGTTCAATTCCTCATAGTAATAATCTTTTGACAGCAATACTATTGCTCCTCCCTTATCTGCCGGTCGTATTATTACTTTCTTGTTCTTCTCCAATTCTTTGATGCCCTTTTGAATAATTTTGGGATCTGGTAACCTCCTTATTTTTAATTTTTCCAGATCTTTTAGCACCATTTTGTTGAATACTTCTATGTGCTGGTTGTTGTGTACTTGAGGGTTAAACAAAGATTTATTTCTTAAGGAACTGTGTTGAATTCTACCCGGCAGATTTCCAACAGTTTCACCTTTTATGGGTTGATTAAGCATGTACTTTTTGATGTTTAATTTTCTTGTATATTTCTGAATATCGACGTACACATCGAATTTATTCAGATTTTTCTTGGGTGCAAATTTCAAGCCCTTATCTAATAGGGTTAGCTCCGGAGTAGTGAGCTCAACCCCACTCAGATTAATGATTCCTTGCCCTATTTGACCTTTCTTCTTTTTGGACCCTTGTCCCCCCCTGCATCCTCTCTTTCGTCTGGACTGCGAGCATACATTGATTCTGCTCCCCGAGGTGGTGATCTGTCGTTCTGGCGATGATCTAAAAAAGACCTAGAATGTGTTTCTTCAATATAGTTGGCTAAGGGTTCATATTTGTTTTGTGTATGAACCGGACTTTTCCTATACTCCTGTTGAAGGTAATCGCGATTTAACGGTACACCTTGTGAGTTGGAATATGGGCCCTGATTTTGATACTGGTATGCATCTCTCACATCTCGAGGATCCTGATTATGGTGGTTGGTATTATGTTGCGGACCTTGCATATATCCTCCTTGATTCCCTGTTTGATTAGGGGGGTAATACACCTGCTGGGTGTTCTTATTTTTCCAGGCTGGATGCCTGGGAGATTTCTTATTATTTTTCCGCCAAGGCTTAGGGGTCCTTGGCTCATTTGCCTCACTTCTTGTAGATCTAGTTTGATCATAAGGGTAAGGGTTCGGGGGTCTGTAATAATCATCCCCATTGAATCTCTCACCTTGTGGTGATCTGGATCTATTTATCACAGGTGGTATGATAATCCGTACCTCTTTGTCTGGGGATGAGGATACTGAACCTCTTGCTCCCTCTTTTAGTTTTAATTGCCATTTGAATGTTTGGTGTAAACGGTAATCATTGGTATCTCTCCAATATTTCCTCTTTTTACGTTGCTTAATTTCAGCATCTTTATTCTCCAGGACTCTGTTTAATTGGTTCGTGAGTGATTCAAAAGGAGGGGTGTCCTTAAAACTTTCTAAGGATACTTTGCATTCAGCTAGTTCCTTATTGATGACAGTCAACTTGCGTTGTTTGCGTTTGACCAACAACTGCATTAGTTCCAACCCCTTCTCATTAAAAAATTTGTACCACTCTTCAGTGGAGTCCCCATCCATTAATCCATCATTGATGGGAACCTCCCATCTTAACCGTCTGGGAACTATCCCTTCTTTGATATATTGTTCATGTGTGGTGAGATCCCACCACACACTGATCTTTTTCTCCATTAAGTGCCCGAACTTACGAAAAATAGTGTCCAAATCCCCTGTGTCAGAGTGATTTTTACTTGTGAATACATCATTAAGATCTACTGTGCGATTTTCCATATAATTAAATATATCCATAGTGGCTGCTAATGTAGTAAAAGTAAAGTGCAAAAATATATGTGAAAGGTCTACAGCGCTACTAAAGTAAAAAAATAATTATATCACTTAATCAATAAATAAATGAAAAAGCAGCAATTATAACGGTGAACTAAACCAAGCAAAATATGTGAAAAGGATAATGCGCTAAATCAACTGATTAAATAAGGTGTCAACACATCAAAATTACTGGAGGAGAAAGACAAATTGATACAAAGAATAAAGTTCCAAATTCTATGTGTAAATCGTCCCTTGTTGCTGTAATCCTGAAGGCAACTCAGAAACACTTTGCCAGACCACACACGCACAGTGTGTGAGATATCACCAGCTTGATGATGTAATGATCAAACTTGTCAGGTCAGAAAGTGCTTTCCACCAGGTATTCACGTGCTCAGATATGCAAAGAAAGGGAGACAGAGAAAAGACCGATAGCGTGATACCGTAAATGAAACACTAGCGTCTCACAACACTCAGAACATCACTCACGAATCCCCGATAGTAATTAGGCTTTAGCGTGTGTGCATGTAAGCTGCTCAGCTTGTCAGGCTCCTCATCCGTCACCTCCGTGCGTCCCGTCACTCAAGCTCCTCCCCCACGCGTATCGTCACTAGACACGTGACTTAATCATGGGTCTTCCCATGCAAGAGGTGTTTTGCATGTAAGAATACGAATTTTAATGGTCAAAAATGTACTAAGTTCACTTCAAATGTCACCAAGAAGGAGTACAACATTGATGACCTTATTACCTGCAGAACTGAGGGTGTTGTGTATGTCCTTGAGTGCCCATGCTCCTTACAATACATAGGCCGCACTAAACGACCCTTATGGAAAAGATTAAGAGAGCATGTACAGAATATTCTAAATGCATACCCGAAACATAATGTCTCCCGTCATTTTGAGCTATGTCATCAAGGGAACCCAAAGGGTTTGAAATTTTGGGGCATACAAAAATATAGTCCCCACTGGAGAGGAAGCCATAGGGTGAGAGAGATCAGTAAAGCAGAATCCAGATGGATTCATGAGATGGGATCTCTCTCTCCGAATGGTTTAAATATTGACTTTGATCTTAACTGTTTTATATCTGATTTTTAATCTCTGATTTTAAAAATGTTTTATTCATATATATTTACACATCTCCCACATCTCCCAATTGCTATTCCATTGTGAGCATGTGCCCACTTGTTGGCTAGTGGTGCAGTGCTCCTGTATTTAGTATTTGTTGTAGATATTGGAATGTATTTCATGTTTGTGATGCTATTTATCCTTTAGTGTAGATTGGGATATGTGGCCGACAGCTTGTTTTGATCTATGTGTAATGTCTACATGGTGGATTATTTTGTATATATGTATTTTAGTATTTTATATATCTTATTTATATTTATATACATATCAATTTTTAATTTTTGGCTTATGTGGTAGTAATACTATATGAAAACCACGGGATGCTGTCTGCATATGTTCAAATTGATTAGTCTGAGCTGCACGGATTTAAAGTTATTTTGTCTCAATTTGTATCATATTAAAACTTGTCAATACACAGTTTTATAAACCGCAATGGTTGAAATGTTGTGGTGTATCTGCAATGATGTAGTCATTGGTGCCTCCCCATTGGTCCGTTCGCGCCGATGCGAGTGTGTGATTGGCTATTTATAGCCTTAGTAAGCCTCAGTCACACATTGACCCATGATTAAGTCACGTGTCTAGTGACGATACGCGTGGGGGAGGAGCTTGAGTGACGGGACGCACGGAGGTGCCGGATGAGGAGCCTGACAAGCTGAGCAGCTTACATGCACACACGCTGAAGCCTAATTACTATCGGGGATTCGTGAGTGATGTTCTGAGTGTTGTGAGACGCTAGTGTTTCATTTACGGTATCACGCTATCGGTCTTTTCTCTGTCTCCCTTTCTTTGCATATCTGAGCACGTGAATACCTGGTGGAAAGCACTTTCTGACCTGACAAGTTTGATCATTACATCATCAAGCTGGTGATATCTCACACACTGTGCGTGTGTGGTCTGGCAAAGTGTTTCTGAGTTGCCTTCAGGATTACAGCAACAAGGGACGATTTACACATAGAATTTGGAACTTTATTCTTTGTATCAATTTGTCTTTCTCCTCCAGTAATTTTGATGTGTTGACACCTTATTTAATCAGTTGATTTAGCGCATTATCCTTTTCACATATTTTGCTTGGTTTAGTTCACCGTTATAATTGCTGCTTTTTCATTTATTTATTGATGAAGTGATATAATTATTTTTTCACTTTAGTAGCGCTGTAGACCTTTCACATATATTTGTGACTCAGATATGACCTTTTAGGGTAGACGTCGCATCTCCTCGCTCACCGGCTATACAATACACATTATCATAAGTACAAGGACATCTTCACACAATAGCAGGAGCTTCCAGTAGGTGTCGGCTCGTCTCCTACATTGTACAGAGGCCAATGTGATCAGCTCTTTCAATTAACATGTTGTTCAGAATTAACAACTAAGAATAGTCTTTACATCTATCCTGGCAGATATTGTGGAGAAATATTACTGTCCCATTTTAAGTAATCCAAGACATATTTTCTCAGTCACCCATCCTGGCACAGGGATGACTTAGACATAAGAGGTGCACGGGGAGCTGAAACAAGAGTATCCCATATTTTCCAAGGGATTCTGGGTTGCAGAGTCTAGCAGCCGTCTGTAGGTGATCTCCAGCTCCCATTCCTGAATGGGCAGAAACTCTGGCCCAGATTCACAGAGAGTAACCACTGTACGCTACGCCAACGCAGCGCAGAGAGGCAAGCATGGAATTCAGCAAGCCAGTGCTCCCAACGCTGCCCCAGCGTAGCTTGGGTTTTTGAAGGCTTACGCCGGCGTAGGTGGAAGTGGGCGTGACCCATGCAAATGAGGCGTGACCCCATGCAAATGATGGGCCGAGCACCAGACAGGTACGTATCACAAACTGCGCATGCGCACACCCCCCGCCTGCTCACATACATGCCGGCACAACTGCCTAAGCTACGCTGGATCACTGCGTACGCCGTGAACGTAACTTACGCCCAGCCAGACACACGTCCAACGCACAATACGCCGGCTTGTGTTCCCTGGTGCAGACCTGAGCATGTCTGTTGCTGGGTTACACCTCCTTTATGGGGAATAACTTTACGCCGGACGTACAACTTACGCGCACCTCACGTAGCCTGTACGCACGTTCGTGAATCGCAACATTTCCCTCGTTTGCATGTTTGAATGGCTAATCAATGGGAGCGGCACCATGCACCCAGCCTAAATGTGCGCCCACCCTACTCCGGCATAAGCAAGCTACATCGGCGGGGTGTAGCCTGTTTTTAGGCGCATATATGTTTGTGGGTCTGGCGCACAGATACGACGGCGCACATTTGCACTTACATCGGCGTAACTTGTTATACGTCGGCGTAAGTGCTTCGTATATCTTCCAGTGCCCAGTGCACTTCCGAGACGTTCAGTAGCCCTTCTCTGAAATCCATGATTTCGTCCATTCGCCACTCCAAATCACTCCCAAATTTAGAGTCCCCTGTCAGCTTGTACCTCTGCTCTCCTCTCCTGCTATCCGAACCTTGGATCCAGGTGGAGGTTGGATGTCCCAGACTGCAGGAAGTATCCCACCGGATTCTGGGTTCTATGGGCCCTCCTGTCACACCCACCATTTTAGCCTCTGCTCACTGTGCCCACCATTGTAGCCTCAGCTCACCTGTGCCCACCATTGTAGTCTCAGCTCACCTGTGTCCACCATTGTAGCTTCAGCTCACCTATATCACCATTGCAGCCTCTGCTCACTGTGCCCACCATTGTAGCCTCTGCTCACTGTGCCCACCATTGTAGCCTCTGTTTACTGTGAACACCATTGTAGCCTCAGCTCACTGTACCCACCATTGTAGCCTCTGCTCACTGTGCCCACCATTGCAGCCTCTGTTTACTGTGAACACCATTGTAGCCTCAGCTCACTGTGCCCACCATTGTAGACTCTGCTCACTGTTCCCTCCCTTGTAACCTCTGCTCACTGTGCCCACCATTGTAGCCTCTGCTCACTGTGCCCACCATTGTAGCCTCTGATCAACTGTGCAGAGGATCACCCCAGGGAAAGAGAGCATTGAGGAAGATAAAAGCTGCGGGATTACAGAGCGGATAGCCAGCTGTTACAGCTGAGTTTATATTACAATTGCCTCAGCTCCGCTCGTGGTTACACACAACCCTGCCTCCTGACCCCGCGCCTGTATCAGACAGAACACGTCCCACCATTGGACTGGCATTCTGTCTATCTGATACAGGCGCGGGGTCAGGAGGCGGGGCTGTGTGTAATGTAAACTCAGCTGTAACAGCGGGTTATCTGCTCTGTAATCCCGCTGCTTTTCTCCTTCCTCCATGCTCTCTTCCCCGGGGCGATCGATGGGAGAACGGCTCTCTATCTACCCCCGCATGTCGGCAGTACCCGCTCTCCCCCCACTCCATAGGTAGTTCCATATTTTTATATCACACGATATTACCGGAAAAGGCTATGAAATGCAAAATGTCTGTAAAAAACACTAAAGTTCATTTTAGGGGGCACAAAAACACAATAAATTACCCAATTTTTGGCTAAAATATAAATCTCGAGGGGGCGTGTCCGGATGTGTACGAGCCAGGACGTGTTTCCTGGGAGCTCCACATCTCTCCTGCTAATAATCTGTTTTTCTGAGCTTTTCTGACAATTTTTGGTGCTGAAGCACCGTACCAAGTGGGGGAACATCCGGACATGAGAAAGGGGGCATATAAAGCAGGCCACCAGACTCTAAAGAGCCAGCGCCAGACCTTCTCCTCACGAGGCCCGGACACAGTTCCCGCCGCCGACATCTTGCCCTCTCCTCGTTCCTCCAAGAGAGCCAAAAAGATAGCCAGGAGGATGGCTAATGCTGCGGTGGCTGCACAGGATATAAGCGCTGGGGGATCCCTGTCTGTCTCTCCTGATTAAGGAGCTGCCCAAGATGCGATCACTCGCCCAATTCTGAAGGCGATCAATGCCAGCAAAGCCGCAGTAATGGTGAGCATTGACCATTTGACCACAGAATGCACGCTGATCAGACAAGACTTGGATAAGATCAGGAGCTGGCTCACAGTGGCGAGGACAGAATATCTGAGGTGGAGGATGTTTCACACTCACAAGGTAACCAGCTGACTGATTTACATGCTATGGTGAAACTGCTGCAAAATCGCGCTGATGACGCAGAAGACAGACAGAGGAGAAATAATGTGCGAGGGGTGGGCCTGCCGGAGGGAGCGGAAGCATCCCAAACTACCACCTTTGCAGAAACTTTTTTCAAGCAGCTGGTGAACTTGGGGGACCGGCTGCCAACTTATGTGGTGGAAAGGGCGCACAGAGTCCCCACGGGTAGATGTCTCTCTGGTGACTACCCCCGTCCCTTTCTGGTGCGATTCCTGAATTACAGAGTGAGTGAGAAACTTGTATAGCGCAACACATGCGAACTGAATCGCCTCAGGGCGATTGGTATCCATTTCCTACTATATTTTGCCTTCAGAATAGTTTTTTCTTGAAGGCCTGGTGATTCACTTCCATTCGGATGCTGGTCGGTAGAGCGTTCCACAGTCTAGGTCCTTGAACTGCAAATCTTCATTCTCCTCTGGACTTATATCTGGCCTTGGGTATCTGGAGTCAATTTTGGTTAGTAGAATGGAGAATGCGATTGGGGTGGTGACATTTTATTTTTTTCACATAGATATTGGGGGGCATCTCTTTGAACACATTTGTGCGCCAGGCATAGTGCCTTAAACGTAATTCAGTCTTTTACAGGCAACCAGTGAAGGGATCTCAGGGAGGGGGAGATTGATTCCCAGGGTTTTTTCCCTGTTACTAGTCGTGCCGCCGTATTTTGGACGACTTGTAGACGGGCAATTTGGGAGTCCTAGGTAAAGTGCATTGGCATAGTCGAGTCTGGAGTTGATTATTGTTCCCACCACGACTGCTATGTCTTCTTTTGGGATAAAGGGGATGAGTCTACATAGCAGGCGCAGCAGATAGTGGGATCCGCTGACTACTGAACTTATTTGTGCATCCAATGACATGTTAGTGTCAAAAATGACTCAGAGACTTTTGACTTTGGTGCTGGGGGTGATGGTTTGTCCCAAAATGGGTGGGAGTGTCCATGTTTTCGTGGCAAGTCTCTTTCGATTGGCGTGAAGAAGAAGCAGTTCTGTTTTTGAGCCATTAGGTTTAAGGTAACTCTCCGTCATCCAATTTTCTATCAAAGTAAGGCATTTCTCTAGTCCGAGATAATGGTCCTTTTTGTTGCTGATGCGAAAGTAGAGTTGGGTGTCATCTGCTTAGGAATGGTAGAGTAAATTCTGGTGGCTGATGATTTCGAGGAGAGGGCGAAGATGGATATTGAATAGTACGGGTGACTGAGGGACTCCACATGTGACATGGCAAAACTGGGCTGTATGCAGAGCACACCGCCATTTTGCCCTGTGCTATTAAGCACAGAATCTGTCTTAATGAAAAACAGAGTTAGTCTTACCGGAAACTCTGTTTCCAGGAGTCTTCCAGGACAGCCCTTGAGAGATGTAGCTCCTCCCTGGACAGGAAACACATCACCCCCAGCTCTTTAAAAGGCGGTCCCTCAGGCATCTTTTCAGTTTTAATCCAAGAACCGAAGGACGGAGCTGAAATACAGTTAATAACATATATACCATTTACATTATTCATGCATATATATATATATATATATATATATATACCTACCTCAAAGCATAGGTTGGGAACGTGCTGTCCTGGAAGACTCCTGGAAACAGAGTTTCCGGTAAGACTAACTCTGTTTTTCCCAAGGCGTCTTCCAGGACAGCCCTTGAGAGGATGAGCAAGGACTCACCAGATTAGGGTGGGACTACTGCTTGGAGGACTTTTCTCCAAAAGGCCTGATCTTGATTACTCAAGACATCCAAACGATAGTGTCGAATGAATGTTGACATGCTTGACCACGTAGCGGCCTTACATATCTGCTCTGGGGTAGCACCGGCTTTTTCTGCCCAGGACGTGGCTAACGCCCTTGTAGAATGTGCCTTCAAGCCTTGCGGAGGGTCCAGGTGCAGAGTTTTGTACCCTTCCAAGATGGCCATTTTGATCCACCTGGATATTGTCCCTTTTGAGGCTTGTTTTCCTTTTCGATTTCCGGAAAAAAGAACAAACAGGGCCTCTGATGTTCTAAACTCCTTAGTTGCATCTAGATAGGCAAGAAGGCATCTTCGGACGTCCAGCCGATGCAGCTGTTCTTCTTTGCTGTTTGCAGGTTTATTGCAAAAAGAGGGTAAAATAATGTCCTGACTCTTGTGAAAAGAGGAAGCGACCTTTGGAACAAAGGATTGGTCCGTTCTCAGAATGACCCGATCCTCCAATACCTGCATGTAAGGTTCTCTCATTGACAGAGCCTGGAGTTCGCTGACTCTGTGAGCTGTAGTCATCGCAATTAAGAAGACTGTCTTTAAAGTAATTAACCTTAGAGAAGCCTCTGATATCGGCTCAAAGGGCTCTCTAATAACTGCTTTCAACATAATGGAAAGATCCCATGTCGGTACTTTTCGGCATGGGGCCGGCCGTTGTTTAGCAACCGCCTTACAAAATCTGTTAATAAGTGGATCTTGCTGTAATGAGCGTTGAACGTAAACTGATAGGGCCGCAATTTGAACTTTAATTGTACTTAAAGCCAATTTCTTGTCGATGCCCTCTTGTAAGAATTCTAGAATTGTTGGAGAATCGTATTCTCTCTTCCTATTCTCTTTCAGCCAGAGATTAAATTTTTTCCAGTGTTTCTGATAAATTGCTCTGGTATTTGGCTTGCGACTCTGCAACAGAGTTTTGATCACCCTGTCTGATAGACCCTTGGACTTCAGGATGTCTATTTCAGATACCAAGCCGCCAGATTCAAAAAGGCTGGGTTGGGGTGCTGGACCGGACCTTGAGACAGCAGATCCGGACTGCACGGCAACATCCAGGGTGGCCGATCTACTAAGGATAGTAGAAGTGAAAACCACGCCCTTTTCGGCCAAAAGGGGGCTATTAAAATGAGGGAAGTCTTCTCCGTCTTGAATTTGGAGAGGACTCTCGGCAAAAGATGAAGTGGAGGGAAAGCATAGGTCAGGGTGAATGTCCAACTGTTCTGTAAGGCATCGACTGCTAGTGGTTGATCCCTTGGATTCAGAGAGAAGAAATTTGGTAGTTTGGCATTTTTCCTGTTTGCGAAAAGGTCGATTTCCGGAAGACCCCACTTGGTAACTATGTCTGCAAACACTGTCGGATCTAGAGACCACTCCTCTTGAGAGATCGACTGTCTGCTCAAAAAATCTGCTAGACCGTTCTGCGTACCCTTGAGATGGACGGCTGATAGAGACTCCAGATTCCCTTCTGCCCAAACAAACATTTCTTTGGCTATATTCATCAGGCTGGGGTTCCTGGTTCCCCCCTCCTCAGATGACATGTCTCCTCCGTTCTGAGGAAACACATAAAACTGAACAGATGCCTGAGGGACCGCCTTTTAAAGAGCTGGGGGTGATGTGTTTCCTGTCCAGGGAGGAGCTCCATCTCTCAAGGGCTGTCCTGGAAGACGCCTTGGGAAATAACCCATATTTAAGCTAAATAGATCACTCACCATTCATTCTCTGCCCATCCATACAAGTCAAGAGACCTCACACCAGCTTGTTCTCAAGTCACCATCATCACCATCATTGGTTTGCTGACGCCCTCACAGGCAGTTTTATTAACACAATAGGCTTCACAGACCACATCTGATTGGAGGAGATCACAGAATGTGACCATAGGAAGTGATGACACAGCATGTGACCTCCTCCATGGGAAGTGATGTCACAGCATGTGGGCTCGATACAACAAATGCCCATATATTGATTTGGCAGCACAGTTAACCCCATCCAACAGGGATTCAATACAGTAATATTCAATAACAATATAATACAACACCACAATACAGCAATAATCAATAACAATACAGCAATATAACAACAATAGGATACAGTTCCCAATGAGAGGAGCTTATCTGCAAGTGTAGGCGCACATCACAAAACAGTGTTGATCAGGTCCTGATAGATGACAGGAGCGCACACCAGCTTAGTTGACAATGCTCTTGCAGAGCGGACGCACCCAGAAGGCGAATATCTGTGCATCACACAGGGGCCCTTTCGCCGGCCGACACCCCCCCTCCTCAAACACCCTTCTCCAAATCAGGAAGTGTATCTCCACCAGTCTGTCTGCCCCAGTCAGCTTTCTAGAGCGGGCTGAGGGAGAACCAACCATGGGTGACACTATGACAATGCATAATAAATACATCTTGAAATTTCCACCACAGTCCTCTCTTTTTGTCATATTGCTCCCATTTGTCCTTCCAATCTTGATAGTCTTCTTAGAAACTAAATCAGTCCTTACAGTCCATAAAAAGGAAGACACGGCTTGACATGTAGACTCTGTTCTTCAGGAGACATGACTTATAAGGAGGGGTCCTCTGTCTTGTACGTGGGTCCGGCTTCGGGGCGTCTCATCAAGGAAGATGTGGTCATCTGCTCCAGGTCTGGTCACGCGTCCAATCAGGCAACAGGAGCGCCTCATCACGACATAGAAAGAATTTCCATCAACCACGATCCGCTGTAAAATAAAAATTAAATCCCCTCAGATTCCCAGACCCTTCAAAGGACTCCCAACCTTCACTTAGCTACAGCTCTGGCTCTGCCTTGCAGGGACCCAAACCTTATCCATATGGGCCTGAACTCCAATTCCCAGAAACCGCCCTTGGACCGTGAGAACTTCCTTGTAGCTTCAACAGTTACATGAAACATTCCATCCTCAATAGGTGTGAATTGTTCAATCGTATCATAAGCTCAAGCCCCCCCACCTTGTACGTGCAGGAAACCATGCCCAGACCTGGTCCGGGTTGGTGAACAATTCCCTTCTAGCTGCCCCTGACATTCTTACTTTCTCTTGCGCCATCAGATCCTTGCGATCGGCCGCGATATAGGATGCTGGGACAGCTTCACCACCACGCACGAACCTCTTGCATTGGGGGAATTACCTTATAAGCTGTAGATCCGCATAAACACCAACTAAAGTTACACACTTGTGGGCTACCTATTTGTCCTGATACCCAACCGACAAGAGGCAGAGCCATAAAAACGACAACCAATTTTACCCTCTAAAAAAACAAATCATTAAATTCCATTGACAAGTGTCTGTTTGGAGTCTCTAAGGCCTCGTACACACGGCCGAGGAACTCGACGTGCCAAACACGTCGAGTTCAGGGATGAAGCCGCCGAGGAGCTCGGCGGGCCGCCTTCTCCCATAGAACAACGAGAAAATAGAGAACATGTTCTCTATTTTCTCGACGAGTTCCTCGGCGGCTCCATCGGGCCAAAAGTGTACAGACGACAGAGTTTCTCGGCAGAATCCGGCTCTGACCGAGTTTCTCGCCGAATTCTACCAAGAAACTCTGTCGTGTGTACGAGGCCTAATAGTTTGTCAATAATCCTCATACCAATAATAAATAGCATGTACCGCTGTCATCGCTGGGGACTAAAGCTCGGTGGAGACCTCGAACAGACCCCGCAATCCGTCCCGTTCACTTTCTTAATTAGTCATAGAATACACTTTAAATAATAACTTGGGATGTATTTCATCGTTACCTCTGCTAAAATTTACTAAACAAATACAAAATAAACTAAGATACTACTCATTTCTTTGATGTGGTTGAGCCGCTTCTTGAAGTGGCTGGCGTGGTCTCATCCATCAAGCTTCTTTACAAACGACCCAGTCACCTGGTTGGGAAAAATGAAAACCAATTACCGTGTCAGGGTCCAGGAGAGACTCCTGAACCCTTTGAAGTTCATGTTACAGTGATCGCACTCACCCCATCACCTGAGAATAGACGTGACAGCTGATGAGGGGAGTACGACCCTGGTTTCGGTTGACCTCCAAACAAACCTTATGACAATACCCCCGACCCCGGGACTGTGTTCACTGCACAATCTGTGCATGTCTCCCCGTCGCCTGTAATCGCTTACCAACGCCTGTAATCGCTTACCACCGCCTGTAATACCTGGAACCATTGGGAGGTTCTTAGCATCTAAGATGGGAACCTACTTCACCAGACTGCTGCTTGCCGATTCAAATTCTATCAAAGGAAGACAGTCTTGGCACAAACTTGATTAGAATTAGAAAGATTAGTGTTATTAGTTCGAAAAACTGTCACTTTTACATTTATTTATCCCCCCCTTTTCTTCCTCGTTACAGACTGGAGGAAGAAGAAACAATGAAGTAGCCTATGATACTTTAACCCCCTTAGACTCGTATTTATCCATGTATACAGCTGTCTACATACACCTGCTCTCTATGTACAAACACTTCCAGAAACTCCTTGGACCTGAAAAATACTTATAAGCAGAAATCATTACTCCATCCTTCATATTTATCCTGCAGAGAATGGCAAACAAAAATGTCATTCTTGTAAATTTTCAATGACATTCTTTCAAAACCGATTCAAACAAAACTCTCTGTAACCCTTACTTTTCCCGTTCCTACAAAAATACAACAGCCGCGACGCATCGGAGGATCGCTGCGGTAAATTCGAACATATTCACGTTACTACACACAAACATTCCGATACAAATGTGGAGGAGATATTCATAGTATCCAAAACAAAAATGAAAAAAATCAAAAACCACTTGGAATTCTGCCTTCACTTTCAGCAATAGAAGAAAATACAATGGGAAAATATGAGAACAGCTTGAGAGCCTTGCAATGTTCTCCTCTGAGGGTCACCAAAGCGTGTACCACACCTCCATCCACACTCATCATTACAGATTTCTGAAGCCACATCTGAACTACATCCAAGGTATCTTTATTCTAAGGTCTCATACCTCCAGCCAGAGTACCTTCCAAAGGAGTACACCTTACTGTACCCTCTGACCACCTATGTCATTCTTTAAGGGGTCTCATGTCCGGAGCCCCAAACCCAGACCTCATTTATGGTGCAGCTGTCTGACTGGTGCACTGCATGGGCGGCACATCCCATGACGAATCAAATCGCTTTTTTTTTGGTGACCTCTGCGTCCAGAGTACCATGCGCTTTATTTTCGGAGCGGTTATGACTTGCGCCTTTATAATCATAACCGACCCCCGGACTTACCGATTATTGTACACGCCTCACCGGGGCGTTAGAATACCACTCCTCACATTTATGGTAATACAATCGCGCACAGGAATTCCGGTTATTCTACGCGGCCCGACCTGTCTCACGATATAAAGCCTCCTAAATGTGTTCATTAGACAACTTACAACGCACCATGAAATCCTCCACTTTTAAAAACAATTTTATGGCTTCTTTCTACCTGCATCTAGATGTCACAACAACAATGGTGATGCCCTCCTGTTTTGCTCTCAATACCCAAAACTGTATTTACAGTATAAAACTTCACAAAAACCTTTAAAACGCCAAAATATTTGCCATTGCTCCTTCAGGACACAAATCTCATTACTCATCTTTCAGAAGACTCCAAATCTCCTCCCACCAACTTCCTGTTGTATATTAATGCTGAAAAAGACCTTCCTGTTGTATGCTCAGCTCTTAAACCCCCAAACCTGGTTTATTTACATAATGACAGGAAGAGGGAGGGGAGGGGGAAGCCCAGCTTTATTGCCTTGTCTCAACACATCAAAAAACTCCATGGACTACATAAATATCCCCTGGATGTCAAACCACACAATGAATTGCCCCCAGGGAAACTCCCAAACATTCAAACCCAAAAACAATGCACATCGCTGTGCACAAAAATGCAGTCAAAGCCAGTCACACAACTCGCCATTTCTGTCGTAGAATTTCTGGCTGTTTGCAGAGCAGACAGACAGATATCTTGTGTCTAATTCATCTTAGTTCAGTGCATGCAAAGTAGAGTCTTTCACCCAAAAATGAAATTCTACACAAAAGCCTCCATTCTTACACTACAAAGTCAGCCGGTAGGTTAGTCAGATCCTGTATATAAAGGGCTAGTTTTTGGACTTTTTAGGCACATTTTGGTTGGTCAGAATATATTCACACAAGGAGAGATTTTCTCTAAAAGGTTTTTAGTTTATTTAGATATAAAAATAACATAATGTATATAGAACAGGGAAAAAATTAATTGCCGTTTCCAGCAAAAAACTATCTGAAAGGCTAACTAGGCAAGCCTATCCATAAACGTTGACAGGAATCATACATAAAGTAACAATGTATCCACAATGAGATTGAACACTTCCAAAAAGAAAAGAAATAAAGTGCATAAGCATAATTAGTGATCCTGTCAGGTTATGGAAATGCAGGCAAGAGTATGTCTGCGATGGTATGGCTTGCTGCGTTGGTAGACTCGACCGGTTTCGCGCTTTAACAGCGCTTCCTCACGGAGTCAGCAGTGTGGTTTGGACTGTAGGACAACATTAAACAATAAAACAAAGACAGATAAAAAAGATGCATCAGTTTGGATAATAACATTAATAGGAATAAAAGTACATAACGGGCAAGCAAAAAAGGAAGGGGGGGGGGAAGGAATGAGGGGGAGGGAGGGGAAAAAAAGGGGGGATTACAAGGGACAAAAAAGGAAGAAAAGGGGGAGATGAGGAAAGAAAGTGAGAAAATAAAGTCCTGATAGGTGAAGACCAGACCCAGAGCATTTCCTCAATGATACAATGGGAGCGAGGGTATATATGTGTATATAGTAGAATAATTTGTGGAGGGAGAAGATAATAGAGTAGAGGAACTACTATGAATACTTACAGATAGTATTTGTTAGTATAGGAATTAATCCATGAACGATACGTATTGAGCATAAGAATTTCTTAGCAATAATAGAGGAAAAAAGGGTAAACTATGTCCGGGCTGCTGGACGTATTGTAAGGGGTATAGGAACGACCCAAAGTAAAAAATAACAATCTGGAGAGTAATAAAGAGATATAGTAGTATTAAAATATATTCTATGGCTAATAAAGATTAATACAAAAATAATAGCAGTAGAGGCATCCTACCTTCAATGAAGGAGGACAGAGCCTAAGGAAAGACAAGAAGGGAGAGGGTGAACAGTCCCCTCTGTCAGTCCTCAATGGGTGCTAACTTCCTGGTAGCAGAAGTGGACAGACAGGTCTGGATGCCGGCTGGGAGCCAGGTATTTAAGGCAGAAATGAGCCTAGTGTGTTGAAGAGAGAGGTGGAAACTGTTAGTGACCCAAATGAAATAAAAATATATGAGTGGTGATAGAGAGGGGCATACCTGGTTGTAGTAGTGCAGCGGCGACCTCCTCCACAAGTCTCCCGAGAGACTGCAGCAATCGTGTCTCGTGTGCGGGGACTTACATAGAGCCTCGCTCAATGCGGAAGAGACGTAACACACGGTGATTGCGTGTGACGTCATCCGCAGCAGCCGCGCGTCTCATCATGCGTGCGCGCCGCAGAGAAATTACGGCGCCACGCATGAGAGGCATCGCTCCAGGATGGAGGGCTCCATCTAGTGGTGCGATTACAGATCTCTGTATAGAGACCTGTGATGCGCGGCCAACCATTGCATCGAAGGGGGGGGGGAAATCTCGATGGGTGGAATAAACCATGGCAGGGCTAAGAGAATTGTAGAGGTTAGAGGAAGACATAATGTAGGTAAAGGGGAGGGAGGGAAAGAAAGTTAGACATGAATCGTTGCCCGTGTGTATATAATACTGAGTACTGATTACAGTATTAATGGTTATAGAGATATAACATATAGAATTCCATTCATAATTGAAGATTCCTTGAATGAATAGAATAGAGGGGAGGGGGAGGGGGGAAAAAGAAAGCAGAAATAGTAATAACAAAAATAATATAGGTTGGTAATCCAAACGTCACATCTAATTGGTAGCGTATCAACAATAAACTACAGGAAATATCCTATAGATTAATCTTAGTACATATATAGATAGATGTAGCTTACGAGTCACATAGGGATATATATATATTAATCTTAGTACATACATAGATAGATGCAGCCTATGAATCACATAGGGATAGTATTACAAATCGTCTAATCAAAGCTTATATTTTCAAAGTAATAATCATAGTGTGTAATTCAGAGAATTTGCCCCGATATTTCAATTATTTATCTATATTACTTGATTGAACTTATAGTGTCAAAAATGGAACGTATGCAGGGATAAGAAGGAATAGATTGGGGAATGAGAAACTAAAGAAACCGAATTTAAAATAGGTTAATAAGTAAATATATCTGAAAATGTTTATAGAAAGGGTTTGTATGATTGTGCCTCATTGAGGCCAGGGGCATAAAGGGCATTGAGGCGTTCTATCCACAAGGTTTCTCTTTGCAAAACCAGCTTATCCCAATTTCCTCCTCGATCATTTTTTGGAATCACAGCAAGAGCAATAAAGGAAACTACCTTGTTGCTAAAGCTGTGATATAAATCCAGGTGTCTGCTTACGGAGGGCACCATTTTTCCGAATAGTACACGTGGTCACGGATCCTGGCTCTAAATTTTCTAATGGTTTTACCCACGTAAAAGGCCTGACATTGACATGTCATCAAATAAATCACTCCCTCTGTATTGCAATCGGCATGGAAATTGGGTATAAACGTTTCCCCATTGGGTAGGGTGAATCTAGTACCTTCTGTAATCCATGAGCAGAATGAGCAATGGCCACACCGTGTAATGCCGTTAGTAGGTGTTCCTTTTTTCCGGTTTGGTACATAATGGCTTGATGTGAGTTCATCACGCAGTGATCTGGACCTCCTAAAAGTTACATCGGGTTTTGGGCCTATGTATTTTTTTAAGATAGGGTCATTAGTGAGCAATGCCCAATTTTTCATTAGTATAGTACGTAATTCTTTATGGTGACCAGAAAACTGCGTGATAAATCTCACTGGTTGGGGGGAAGGATTCTCTTTAATTTTGTATAGTAGGCTTGAGCGGGTTTTACGGAGGGCCTTGTTAAAGGCCTTACGTAGTAAAGTTTTACTATAGCCTCGGTCAAGGAGACGTGTTTTTAGCAGATTTGCCTGTTCCAAAAAATCGGTGGTTAAAGTGCAGTTCCTGCGCAAGCGCAGGTACTGCGCATAAGGTATACTTTGAATGAGGTTTAATGGATGTGCACTAGCGGCATGTAATAGAGTATTACCCGCTGTCTCTTTTCTGTAGAGGGATGATGTTAAGCGACCTTGTGAGTCTTTCAAAATTTTTAGATCCAAAAAGCTACTTTGTCTTGTGCACTAGAGTATGTAAATTTAAGATTATAGGTATTAGTGTTTAAGGCTTCGATGAAGTCATGCAATAAGGTTAAGGATCCTGTCCAGATTATGAATACATCATCAATGTATCTTAGCCAGTTGGCCACAAATTTCGTATAGATAGATAGGTCTTCATTGGAAAAAACAAATCGTTCCCACCCCCCCAGGTACAGGTTCGCGTAAGCCGGGGCACAACAGGTGCCCATAGCTACGCCCTGTACCTGGAGGTAGTGGGACTCTTTAAAAACAAAAAAATTTCGAGTAAGAATAAATCGGAAGAGATCAATGACGAAGTCATTGAGCTTCCAAGAGTGATGATCTTGTTCATTAAGGAAGGTACGTGCTGTCGAGATGCCCTGCTCGTGAGGGATACTGGAGTATAGGGCCTCCACATCCAAGGTCACGAGCAGGGCATCCCGAGGCACGACCATGTCCTCAATCTGTTTCAGAAGATCTAGGGTGTCTCTTGTATATGACGGTAGTGCCAATACGTGTGGCATGAGAATAGAATCCACATAACGGCTGGCATTTTCTGTTAATGATCCAATGCCGGAAACAATCGGTCTTCCCGGTGGGTTTAAGGGATTTTTATGAATTTTGGGGAGCGCGTATATTGTGGGCGTTTTGGGATAACGTGTATTCAAGTAGTCATATAGATCTTGGTTAATTAAACCATTGTGATGGACCGATGCCAAAATGACTAAGAACTCATCTTTGAATTGAGTAATCTTGTTTATATGTATCCAATTATACCAATCTCTATTTTGGAGTATTTTCAAAACCATTTTTTCATAATTTAATTTAGTCAGTAAGACTATGTTTCCGCCCTTATCTGAGGCCTTAATCTCAAGATCAGGGTGGCATTGTAATAACTTAATAGCTAATCGCTGTTCTTTGGAAATATTATGGTTTAGAGGATTTATCTCAAGATTCTTCAAGTCATTAATGGTAGTTGTAAGGAAAGCCCATATGTTGGAATTGCTGGTAAGATCAGGGAAGCGTTGAGACTTAAGTTTAAATTTGTTAATCGCCGGGACAGTGGGAATAGTGACGGGATTGGGATCAGGAGTTAGGTTCACTTTCCTCCAAAAGTAGCATTAGGTCTCGTAGAGCCCTAAAGTCCTCAATGGTGCGAAGACGATCACCATCAAACAGGAATTTAAAGGTTAAATTCTCGTGAATAAATATAAGTCTTTTATAGTCTCATATTTGTTGAGACTCGTGGACGGACAGAAGCTAAGGCCCAAACGTAAAACCCCGAGCTGCTCATTGGAGAAAGTATAGGGGGTAAGATTAATGATATCTAAATCAGAGTTTGGTGTTACGTTAGGGATGGCATGGTCGGAGAGATCTGAAAATTTGAGACCTGGGAGACAACATGAGGGTCCAGAGTACCTTGTCGGGTACATAGTTGCAGCTGTGCTGCTGTTGGTTGTGTATCAAGGGAAATATTTCTCCTGGGCACCCCAGTTTGTACATCCATGTTGGTGTTAACACCAGTTGTTCCTGGAGGGGGGAGGTGAGACACATTTTGGGGTTACTTTGTAATATCCACATGCACACTACATGTGAGGATATTGTCATCTCCCTTCTTTCAGATCCTGTATATAATTTAGCCCTAGCACACAAGCACTATTCAAAAGATAGTGCTTAAACTGCATCTCAAAATGGCCGACAACAAGCCAAGCAACAATGGCGCCATTTACGCTTGCAAAAAAACAATTTAACTGCGCCTCCAAATCACCTTTTTTTTTACCACAGGACAGACAGTACTACACACACGGGAAAACAAAAATGTTGTCCACCAGATTCCAACACAGAAAAGACCGCGCTACTCAATTCGCACTAAACATCAAAATCTGCCCCAAAAGGCTGCAAAATTCCACTGCTCAGTCACATGGTATCACACCCAAAAGATGACCCAGGATGACCCACAGAGCAAACAGACTGCACCTCCCAAAATGGCCGCCGCCGACCATGGCAGCAAACAAGATGCCTGCCAGGTGCAGTTTTCAAAAACCTGCCTAGAATCTTTCTCCACAAAGACAAACAAAAATTAACATTAAAAAAATGTTCTAGTTACATGCGCAACATTAGAACAAAAACACTCTTTTTCTCAAAGCTCATGTACAAACTGCGGCATCACCCTTTATATATAACAAGCCATTTAAAAAATATACACAGTGAGGTCACATCATTTAAAACCTTCCAACATAAAAAGCCTGTATGCTATTGTTTACAGCACAATCTCTATTCCTCACATAGATCATTGAACATATTACAAAATTCAAGAAGCACACAGGGATCCAACAATACTGTCCGCCCCTCCCCCGAGCCTCATGGCAAGAGGGCCATCTTACACCATGGAACGTGCCTTGCCTGGCTGAACTATACAAAGGCAACCTGTCCAACATAAAATTATCTAAATACACACAGTCTCCATTTCTCATTGACATGAACATTCCATACACAGGAACAAGACATTCAGAAAATACAAAAAAGTCTCAGCCGCACATATTGCAGGCTGAATAACCCCACCTCTATACAGACAAATCATCCACAATATACAGTTTCCATATGCATCATAAAATGTTATATCTAACTTTGTTCTGAAAGTTGCAAAGTCAAGAAACACAGAATCAGAACACTGTCCGCCCCTCCCCCAAGCCTCATGGTCCACAAAACAAATCGCCCCTCCCCCACCAAAGCACATGGCACAATGCTGCCGTCTTACACAATAGAACATGTCTGGTTGCTCAATACATCACACAAAAGTAACTTTTCCAAACAGCTTCACTGTAAACCATGGGCACATAACTTCAATCTGTTCAATCATACAGCATTCAGGCATACACACGATCAAAATCACATATACGTATAGGATCAAATCCACACACACACAGTCCAATCGATTTCACAAGCGCACAGAATCACCCAAGCATTATTTCAAAAAGATGACAAATTTGTTCTTTTGTAGAGCAGAGCCCCCCCACGCATCGGAACATAGGACTACTTTCCCACATCTGAACCAATGCCCAAAGGGGGCTCAATCTACTCCTAAATTTATGGCAAAATGGCTGTACGCAGAGCACACCGCCACTTTGCCCTGTGCTAAAAAGCACATACCCCGTCTTAATGAAAATAAGCCATGTTAAAGCTAAATAAGTTCACTCACCATCCATTCTCTGCCCATCCATACAAGTCAAGAGACCTCACCAATTGTTCTCATTCCATCCTAGCTCCCAGCCTTCACTGGTTTGCCAACACCCTCACAGGCAGTTTTATTAACACAATAGGCTTCACAGACCACATCTGATTGGAGGAGATCACAGCATGTGACCATAGGAAGTGATGACACAGCATGTGACCTCCTCCATGGGAAGTGATGTCACAGCATGTGGGCTCGATACAACAAATGCCCGTATATTTATTTGGCAGGACAGATAACCCCGTCCAACAGGGATTCAATACAGAGGAGGAAACTGTTCCTCACATGTAGTGAAACATGTGGATACTTGATAATGTGATAAGGTGCCGCGTCCTAATATGTATGAGAAGAGAGGAAAACTGGGGGCAAGTTTTTTTTTGGACTTTTCCAGGCACAGGCATACTTGTGCCTGAAAAGTCCAAAAAAAAAACTTGCCCCCAGTTTTCCTCTCTTCTCAGGAATTTAATACAGTAATATTCAATAACAATGTAATACAACAACAACACCACAATACAGCAATATAACAACACGATATGATACAGTAATAATCAATAACAATACAGCAATATAATAACAATAGGATACAGTTCCTGATGAAGATTATCTGCACGTTGTAGGCGCACATCACAAAACAGTGTTGATCAGGTACTGAGAGATGACAGGAGCGCACACAAGCTAAATGACAATGCTCTTGCAGAGCGGACGCACCGGGAAGGCGAATATCTGTGCATCACACAGGGGCCCTTTCGCCGGCCGACACCCCCTCTCCACAAACACCCTTCTCCAAATCAGGAAGTGTATCCCCACCAGTCTGTCTGCCCCAGTCAGCTTTCTAGAGCGGGCTGAGGGAGAACCAACCATGGGTGACACTATGACAATACATAATAAATACATCTTGAAATTTCCACCACACTGCTTAACTTTTTAGGGGGGGCTTTTATAATAAATTCAGAAGCAGAGAGCACTATGGTACTTGTGTTTTTTCTTTCATGTCCTTCACCCCGGATATAGAAGTGCAATTGATTATTAATAAGTGAATGGAGGAAGGTGGTGTTTGGAGACAATTTATACATTGATTCCCCACACAGAGGTGCAGTCTGGAGACTGTAGGTATTACTACTGTAACAGAACCCCAAATGGGACAGGGGTTAAATCCGTTCACGATATTCCATTCCATCCAAGACAGCTTATTGACACTCCAACCAACAGGACCCGATCCATCCCATTTCCCAGAATAAGACGAGACACACAGCTCTGTGCTTTCTGGTTTCAAAATGAATGACAACTTTAATGGGTTCTTAGCTTGCTTATATGCAGTACAACAGGTTACAGAAATCACAGGAACAATCAAACTCTCCACCCCCCTCATCACACCATGGGGGGGGCTTCAATGACATTCTTTTACATAATGATATTCAGAGTTAATTATCCCCCAGATGTTACATCTCCGACAAGTACATTCCACACTTAAACAGTATACATAATGAGAGGTCTAGGAGCCAGGCTGACTCTCAGTTTCAATCCACAGAAGCAGTCTTAGTTAGCATCTCAACAACCTCACACAATGGAAGGCCTTTCAAGAGCCAGGCTCATTTAACGTGTCACTAGCCAGGGCTAATCATTGAAAAGAGTCATTATTGACGGTAGGTCACAATATTCTTTACAGACCTTAAGGAATGTATGGTAGATTACTGTCCATGTTAAAAACAATCCAATAATACTGTCTCTTTATTTTCTGGCTCAATCTGTGCCCAAAAGTGACTCCTGTTACAACTACCATTGGTAAAGTGGACGGATCGTGATCGGACACGAGGAGTGATCTGTCTATGAGCATGCATTTTAGCAGGTGGGGGTGCGCACTGAATATTGGATCCATTGGGGGGCGTGTCCGGCCGGAGAAGAAGATGGACGCTTAAGCCATCAGCGCATCAGCCAGGGGAAAG